>NC_088844.1:25249815-25372315 GCF_904066995.2 Poecilia reticulata | reverse complement strand
ATTTTAATTGTTTATTTAATGCCACATGACTGCTTTTTAAATTATGTAAAGCACATTAATATTCCTTGCTGCAGAAATGTGCTATACAATAACATTTTGATTGATGGATTGATCGATCGATCGATCGATCGATTCATTGATTGCCCAGAAAGATAAGTAGTTTTCAAAATTTTTCCCAGTTTTTATCGGTTTAGACTTTTAAAATCCTCTTTTTGTTCCACGTTGTTTTCATTTTCTTTCTCTAAATCTCCCTCTAATTAAAAAATGTGGTTTTCTGATTTTCTGTTTCGAATTAGAGATAAACATCTTACAATGGATGAAGATGACTACTGATGTTGTTGAACGTGGGGGAAGCCGGAGTCCCCGGAGTGAACCCACACCTACACGGTGAGACATTTCCCACCGTGCAGTCCTGTCTTTTGAATATTAAAATGTCCAATTAAAAATCACAGTAGCTTTTTTTCAAATTACCACCAATCACCAAAACACACGTGGCCCCGTCCCCCTTTTAAATCTAATCTACTTTAGACATCAGTTGATGTCTAAGCTGGATGGACTTTGCATCTGTTTTTGAACTGGAGTAGAGCTGGTGGAGTCAGAGCGTTTTTGATTCCACAGTTCTACAGCTTCCACAGTGACGCCTTTTTCTTGGGGTTCTTGGGGTCCCCGATGGCTGTTTCATTCGTGTGAATTTTGTTTTCAATGGTCTCCAACTATTTCCGGTATTAAAACTTCTTTTTCAATATTGTCACCAGAAATCTTTTAATCATTGACAGCTTTCAGTTCAGATGCATCTCTCCTGGCTGCCTTTCTTATCTTAAGTTTATATTTCTTTGAACGCCTTTTCTCATCCTGTTGGTCTCCATTTTGTTGAGTTATGGAGACCATTTCTACTTCTATCATCTTCTATCTATTCCTGTTTGGTAAGCAGTGAATCGTCTTCCGTTCCAGTACTTTCACCTTAAGTTGTTAGTTCAGTGGCGGCTTGTTTCTCCAACCATATGTGAAACGGTATTTTCTTCTTGTTACGCTTAGTCTTTGACTGTTTTTCCCCTGTCTGGTTGACTTTCTTCTGTTGTTCTGTGACGGATTTCTTTTCCGTCACCGGCTCTGATGCAATACTAACAAGTTCCTCTTCGCAACTCTCAGTCTTAAAAGAAGACGGAGACCGAACAGACGATTCCTGTACGGTAACCTGTGAATCGTCTCCCGTTCCAGTACTTTCACCTGAAGTTGTTAGTTCAGTGGCGGCTTGTTTCTCCAACCATATGTTAAACGGTATTTTCTTCTTGTTACACTTAGTCTTTGACTGTTTTTCCCCTGTCTGGTCGACTTTCTTCTGTGGTTCTGTGACGGATTTCCTTTCGGTCACCGGCTCTGATGCAATACTAACAAGTTCCTCTTCGCAACTCTCAGTCTTAAAAGAAGACGGAGACCGAACAGACGATTCCTGTTCGGTAACCTGTGAATCGTCATGTGTTCCAGTACTTTCACCTGAAGTTCTTAGTTCAGTGGCGGCTTGTTTCTCCAACCATATGTGAAACGGTATTTTCTTCTTGTTACGCTTAGTCTTTGACTGTTTTTCCCCTGTCTGGTCGACTTTCTTCTGTTGTTCAGTGACGGATTTCTTTTCCGTCACCGGCTCTGATGCAATACTAACAAGTTCCTCTTCGCAACTCTCCGTCTTAAAAGAAGACGGAGACCGAACAGACGATTCCTGTACGGTAACCTGTGAATCGTCTCCCGTTCCAGTACTTTCACCTGAAGTTGTTAGTTCAGTGGCGGCTTGTTTCTCCAACCATATGTGAAACGGTATTTTCTTCTTGTTACGCTTAGTCTTTGACTGTTTTTCCCCTGTCTGGTTGACTTTCTTCTGTTGTTCTGTAACGGATTTCTTTTCGGTCACCGGCTCTGATGCAATACTAACAAGTTCCTCTTCGCAACTCTCCGTCTTAAAAGAAGACGGAGACCGAAGAGACGATTCTTGTTCGGTAACCTGTGAATCGTCATGTGTTCCAGTACTTTCACCTGAAGGTCTTAGTTCAGTGGCGGCTTGTTTCTCCAACCATATGTGAAACGGTATTTTCTTCTTGTTACGCTTTGTCTTTGACTGTTTTTCCCCTGTCTGGTCGACTTTCTTCTGTGGTTCTGTGGCGGATTTCTTTTCGGTCACCGGCTCTGTTGCAGAAATCACAGTGTTCTTAATAGAACTTTGCTTTTTCATGGATGCTACCTCATCATGTTCTTCAGCCGCCGGCATTGAAACATTTTGGGCCTCAATATTCTGAGCAAAAAAACTTACATCTATGCAAGTTTCTGACTTTGGGAGCATTTTCCACAATGTCGTTTTTTTGCTGCTTGGCAAACCTGCCTGGTGACTCTGATTTTCAGAGAGAGGACCGTTGATGTCACTGTTTTCACAAAAAAACGCAAGATCTATGCAAGCATCAGTCTCTGGGAAAGATTTCCACAACAGTGGGGTCTTCTTGTTGCGCCTAGTTCTTGATTGTCTTTCCCCTTTCTGGTCGACTCTCTTCTGTGGTTCTGTAACGGATTTCTTTTCGGTCACCGGCTCTGATGTAAAACTAACAAGTTCCTTTTTGCAACTCTCCGTCTTAAAAGAAGACGGAGACCGAATAGATGATTCCTGTTCGGTAACCTGTGAATCATCTTCCGTTCCAGTACTTTCACCTGAAGTTGTTAGTTCAGTGGCGGCTTGTTTCTCCAACCATATGTGAAACGGTATTTTCTTCTTGTTGCGCTTAGTCTTTGACTGTTTTTCCCCTGTCTGGTCGATTTTTTTCTGTGTTTTTGTGACGGATTTCTTCTCGGTCACCGGCTCTGATGTAAAACTAACAAGTTCCTCTTTGCAAGTCTCTGTCTTAAAGGAATCCTCCTGATAACCTTCTTCAGGGAGAGAAGAGTCCTGATTGATGACATTTTCAGTGCTGGACTTAGAGGACTCTTCCTTCTCTGGTGTCTCTTTCAGTACAGAGATCGATTCCGCACTCTCCGATGGCTGTCCATCCCCTTTTTGATCCATCTTTTGCAGTGCTTTGGCGCTCGACCCATTTTCACCAATCACCATTGAAGAGTCCTGCTGTTCCATATTTTCAGTTGACTTCTTAACCTCCTCAGATCCATGCAGCGCCCACCAGACTGCAAACGACATCTTCTTCTTCTTGCGCTTGGGTGGCTTGGGTGGCTGTACTTCCCTCTCAATGATGTTGTCGGAAGCTACTTCTTCGATTGTATACTGGTTGGACTCCATTTTAACTTTTGCTTGTGGTTGTAAGATAGATCACTTCTCTCGAAACGCAGTAGATTTCAAAGTTGAAAATCCTACTATGTACTGCTAAGTAACTTCTCACAAGAAACTATCGACAACGGCTGCTAACAGGTTGCAATGAAGGTAGATGGATGTGACGAGCTTATATAATCGCTAGTGATGTCAGAATTCTGCCTTTGGAGTTGTATTGTGATGTCACATTGTGACGACAGCTTCGTTTTATATGGGCTTTTCTGACTGCAGAAAGAGTAGGCGGGCTATTAAACGGTCACTGGTTGCCATAGTTACCCACCATTACCTTGTTGTTTGAGAAGGACTTTGCTGCAGTAAACAGAAAGGGTCGGGGACAGACCACTGTCAGTCTCACACCTTATTTGGAAATGAGACCATTGCACTCCGGAATTGAAGGGGGGCGCTATTTCCCACATTATCCACGGTCTCCCGTTTTTATTTTCTTTTGAAATCTGGGATATAGCTTCATCTTTAAGAAGGAGTTTCACTCTCAGCATGTATTTGAACTTCTCTCTTTTACTTGTTAAAAACAGCTCACAGTTTTTGACAAGTTCTGTAGCTTTCTATGTACTTTTTAATCTGCTCCTTAGTTGCACCTTTTCGGGCCTGCTGCTGCCTCTAGTGGCGTGGGATGGTAGCACAACTAATTTAATTACTTCACTAAATGAGAATACCACACCATTATTAATTCTGACATCACTGCGTCCCCTCTAGTTCAGCGCCCTATGCGTTGCATACAGTGCGTACCCACACTGATTTTCTTGATTATATTCATCTTAATTATATTAAGGGGGCTCTCCAGCACCCATTTAAAGTTAAGTTAATTTAATTTCAATGTAGCAGTCCGTATGACTTTGGACTGCAGGTCGGAAAATGATGTCATAGCTCAGTTAACCTTTTCCTCATCACTCATTTTGGCTGTGATAACCTTTCTGTGGATCCAGATTAAAGTGTCCTTGCAGTCATTGGAGTTTTGTTCTGGAAGTCTGAAGTGTATAAAATGAAAAGTAATGCACAGATACAGCTCCCTGTGGTGCTCCTTACCACCTGGTGAAACAGACTACCCTTCAGTCTCGCACACTGTGATTTGGTTGTCGGGTAGTCATAGATCCAGGTGATTGTTGAGGCCTCCCGTGTGTCTTCTGGCATTTCCGACATAGTAAATCAGGCTGAATTGACTTAAATGCACTGGAGAAATCAAAGAACCTGATCCTCACAGTACTGCCTGCTTTGTCTAGAGTGGGTTAGTTGAACCAGCTTTATGGCAGCATCTTCAACACAGATGGGCCAATAGGAGTCTCTCTTGTAGATTCATAATGCGAGATGTCAGAGAAACAGGTCTATAGTCATTGATGACTGATGGGTGAGATTTCCTTGGAAAAACATGGAAATCTCTGCACAGCACTCAGGGGCTAGCTATTATGTGGACCTGCAGGCTTGGTCCAGTTCAGACATTATGGCCTTTTTATTTTCTGTTTGCTGAGATCATATAAACGGGTTAATAGTTTATCCATCTATCATGTTTTTATAGTTAAAAGTGTTGCAATTACTTAAAAATTTAGTAAATGCTTAACCTTTTCAGAAGACTTTCTTTGTTTTAACTGTAATGACTACGGTTCATGTAACTGGATATTCAAGAACCTCCAGAACTTCCTCAGCTGTCAGTGCTAAAACAGCTTTCCACAGTTTCTTAATTTTTGCTTATCGCCCTTGAGATGCACTACTCCTTTCTGTCCCCGTTAAAACAAATAATATTCATGAGGTTGGAAAATCCCACCCTTGTCTTTGTGTTTAAAAGCACACCGATTGGCTGCTTGCAAATCCTAGCTTAGCTGATTCTTGGTTTTACTAAAGAGTGCGAAGACGCAAGACTCGTCACTTGACGAGAGTTGATTGCCTTTGTAACAATAGACACATTTCTTAACCTTAAAACAA
The DNA here is from genome assembly GCF_904066995.2 of Poecilia reticulata. Taxonomy (NCBI): domain Eukaryota; kingdom Metazoa; phylum Chordata; class Actinopteri; order Cyprinodontiformes; family Poeciliidae; genus Poecilia; species Poecilia reticulata. Next base: position 25,367,079 of record NC_088844.1, on the reverse strand, counting down.
TGAATAATGTTTCAACAATTTCACTGTTTTGTCTTTCAGGTCTGAATGAAACGAGTCGGAATCACAAATCAGCTCTCTTCTTTCTCAGTTTGATGTGTTACTGCATATCTGTCCTTGTAAATGCTTGTTTTATTCTGATCATCATCTTGGATAATGAGCTCCATGAACCAATGTATATTCTGCTCTGTGCTTTTTGCATGAAAGCTCTTTATGGAACATCAGGTTTCTATCCTAAATGTCTGTCAGATCTGCTCTCTCCTGTTCATGTCATCTCTTATTCAGGCTGCCTCCTGCAGGTGTTGTACACCTTCCCCTGCAGTGACCTGTCCATCCTTGCCCTCATGGCATATGACCGGTATCTGGCTATATGTCGACCACTGGAGTACCACTCTGTCATGTCGAAGCAGAGAGTCATGAAGCTGGCGTCCTTTTTTTGGTTGACATCAGCTTTCATTGTTGCCCTCAACCTTTTTCTGACATATAAACTAAAGTTATGCCGTCCATATATTAACAGGCTTTTCTGTGTAAATTAGAGCATTGTGTCACTGGTGTGTTTCCCTAATGAAACCTCTATTAATGAAATTGTTGCAAACATTACAATACTAATTTGTATTCTTTATGGTTTCTTCATTGCTTGGTCATGCATGTATATCATTAAAAGATGTGCCAGTTCTATGGAAAACCGGGCCGCGTTCATGCAAACATGTGTGCCACATTTAATTTCCTTCTGCACCTTTATTCTAACTATTTTGACTGATATTATTAATAATCAACGTAGTTCTGCAGATGTAGCCAAGACTTTGCAAAATTTTATTGCAATGGAATTTCTTGTCATCGCAAGAAATTGCGATGAGTGGTCAGTTTGAAACCACTCATTTATGGTTTCAAACTGACCAAAGTTAGAAACAAAATTATTACTTTTGTTGCTCTCAGATGTAAATAAATGTAAGCACAACTCTTTCAGACGTATTATAAAGCAATGTCTTCATAAACATTTACTTTGATTTTTGCTTTCTATTTAGTTTTTTCTTCTCAGAAATGTTTTTCTTTAATTCTTGTTTCAAGGCGGTGAGTTAACTACATTTACATGTTTAAAATTTGACTTCAGAAATGTTTCATCTCAAATGGTTTTATATTTTTATTTTCTGTGAAAATAAAAATGCTAAAAATAATGTCACATATGAGAAGACTTTATGTTTTGTCAAAATGTAATCGAGGCTAGGAAGGCAGCTGCAGAAATTATCCGTGGAAAATATTGTTTACATGACAAACCTGGCAATATGCATAAATATTTTAGCTGTTATTTGGCTGCTTCATCTTGCAAGATATTATTTTAAACATAATTTTTCTTCTTTTTCAATAAGTTGCATCTTTACTGACTAAAATCAAATTTAAAAATGGGTGGGAAACACTTTTTCACAAGATGATCAATTCATCCATTATGTGTTATGCTGATAAGTATAGAAAGGATTCCCTCCTCGGAGATAACAAGGATCAGATTTTAAGGAACATCATCTCTGTAGAGGGTCGGACTTTTAACCATGAGGAGATTGTCTTCCAGCAGGAAGTCCTTGGAAAATGTTCATTTCATGTTTCCAAATTACCATAGGCCTTTTTTTCATGGCCACAATTCAAAATGAGACGAGAGAGCATGCCCTTACAATCAGGTGTGTGTAAACAATCAGGAAACGGCTACAAGGAAAACGGCTGCTGTACGTTGCAGCTGCTATCCAGGTGGAGATGGATGCTTCAGCTGCTGGTGCTCTGACCAGCCACAGCATTAGGCTTTGTAATTAGTGAAGAGAAATGTACACCAACATGGCCGTCATTAGGCATGAAGTTAGTACAGGAAGCAGCCAAATCCGTCAAATTAACAGCTATTTTCCATGGTGGAGCGACACATGGGGCTAAGCAGCAACAACAGTCGGTTAGCAAGCATTCACTACGTGGCACTGTCAGCCCATCCTCTGTGTTTTTGGATGTGTTGAGGTGGCACAGAAAATTTAAACCAGCCTATTAGTGATGTCACACCATAAAAACCATAAATAATTAATCATCTTGATAAATTAAAGTTAAAAACGCAGCATCAGATTCTCCACACGAAAGTGTTGAAGGAGTGATTGTTTCTTTTACGACTGATTCTTTCATAGGGCATCACAACTTGTACAGCTGCTTTGTGGTGCAACTGTGAAGAAAACCAGCAACAGTGTTGACTGGACCTCATAATGTTTTCAGGCATTTTGAAATGCTGATACCGGCCTTTGGGCCACACTTTCTTGTCAGCACAGATAACTTTTCACAACTGAGCTATTAATATTCAATATGTCCGAAGTTCTGGATCCTTGATCTACACGTCAACAATGCTGCTTTGCCACTTTCTCTACATTTTTGATAGACATCTAACATGTCCTAACAAATAACTTGCCAGCACACTGTCTGACATGTACATCAATATCTGCAGTTTACGTTGCCAATGATTTTTACAATATGACAACAAGCGTAGACTGGAGTACAATAATCATTTTTATTTCTAACCCGGGTCCAAGGTCGGTGCAGGAAGGAGGCTCCTTAGTCCTTGTCAGCGGTTGGATCATGTGCATGTGGACTTGGTGGGTCTGCTGCCTTCTTAACAAGGTTTCAAACATTTCTTGACCCATAATCGATCAGGCCATCTGGTAGCCCTCTGACATCAACAATGTTTACAGTTGTGGCCTCCAGCATTTTTGTCAACCTGAGTCACATGTTTCGTTCTCTCTTCAACCATAACTTGTAGAGACATTATGTTTCTATCAGAACTTTGGTCCGCCATGGCCACAACCCACAGGCTAATGGAGGGCAAGAGTCCTGAAACTTTTAAACGTGTCCCTGGTTCAACACGCCTGAATCAAATGAGTGAATTGAGTCTTCTACATGTGCATGAGGCACACATTTAACATACACAGAAAAGAAAATGTTTATCAGCATTTTTTAAAAACAACAAAACCATTGTTTGGGCGCTGCCACATAAAATGGGAATTTAGATGAGGACACAGAAAGCAGAAGTGGGTAAACAAAAAAGAAATCGACTTGACTGTTTTTATTCAAAAAGGACATCCAGCCAGTCAGATTCAAGAATGAGCGGGAAAAAATAAAAAGAACGAAAAGAGGAATGTCCAAATGACGGACAACAGCGGCCTCTGGCGGTGAAACTTGTAACTGCAACGTCAATAATTATATTTTTACAAATCAAATTATTTTCACTCTCACTTCTCACACGATTTTGATCACTTTCATAAAAAAATAGTTTTGTTTTCTTTCCAGTTATTTAAAACCAAACATGTGTTGTAAGATCAAACATAATGCCGGCCTAACAAGTTAAATCATATAAAAAAGTGGCCAATATTTAAATAACTCTTATATGTCTTTATTGAAGTCATATTTCAAAACTAAAATTGTTTTTTTTCCTGGTTGTCGCTCAGCGCAGATGGAGCGCTACTGCCCCCTGCTGTTTATGAAACGAAATCTACACAACTAGATAAAACTGCTTGAGAAAACAAACAGAAAACTGCGGGCATTGTCAAAATGCATCTATATACAAATATCTCAAAATTAAACATAAACAAACACTACAAGTACAAAAATTAGAAACTGAATGCTACTAAATTGAGGAAATGCTTAAAAAAATATATAATCATAATAATAATGAAATAAAAAATACTAGGATATAATTAAAATATTTAAACATTTGTATAACTAAAGAAAGAAAGACAACAATGCTGTCCACACGTTGGACAGATGGTCAGATCATCACAGGAAAACACTGGGACACGTTCAGCTTCCTTTAAGTTTTTAGTTTCATTCTTAAAAGTTCATCTACAGACACGGTCACAATGCAGACCCAAAAGCGATTACCGAACCGGACTTCAAGTTTTTGTGGCAGAACGTTCCAGAAGGAGATACCAAAAGACTGCTCCAGGTGAGGCTCGAACTCACAACCTCGGCATTGCTTTGCAGTGTACTGACTTATAAGTACCGCGCGCTAACCGATTGCGCCACTGGAGCCTACTGTCAATGGTCGGCATTTGGGAATATAACCACGCTACAACGGATGACGTGTAACCTTGATACGTTTTTATGTATAACGTTTTCTTTTCTTATTATTCTACCAATTACATGTAGATAATACATTAAACAAACGTTTAGAATCCGGAGGAATGCGTCAACGGAAGATTTTTCCGTTTTAAATGTACATTATCTGTTCGCGGGACGACATAAAACCCTCCAAAATGGGTGTTAATACAAGTAGAGCCGTGATTAAATTTAATATAAAACAAATAAAGATTGCAGTGGCTCTCTCGATAAACCTCCAGTGTCTCTTTTTAACGACGTGGAAGTTCCTTGCGTGTTCAGCAGTGGTGTGTTGTCCAAAAAATGGACATCCATGCTGTGAGAGGAATTCGTCGCGGGAACGCGCACGTTAACGTGGTACAACAAAACGTAGGATTTTCTCACTAAAATCGTCCTTAACGTGAGTGAATGTTGGATTAAACTGTATTTTCACTATGTCTTGGAACAAAAATATTCACAAGTAATAGTTACAAAAGTACATTTTTACTAGATTTGTATAATCAGGCCAATCTCCCTAAATTAATTAAAGTAATAAATTAATTCACCAATTCAGCTCAAAAAAGTTATATGAATTCCTTAAAAATATAAATATATTAGTATGCTATATAAATATTTACTTTAGAATCCATTTTAGTGCAAAACCAGTAGACCAGTAGAGGTCCTCATTCTCCAAAGTTTTGATGTGACATTTCGCACCATGTAGAACAAATCTAACAGATCTAAATGTCTCAACAATTACCTAATCTAGTGTATGTCCTGATGCAAGAAACATAAATTTAGGAACTAGTTTTTTGTGTGTGCTGATAAAATAAAGCAGCCCTGGATGAGATTTCAGTGATCATGTTTAATTTACAACATGTAACCATGGCTGTGCACATACAGCAGAATGGTGCATGCCAAAGAGATGAACACAATGATGCACAACAAGTCAGTTAAGAAACATTTATAGACTGTAGATGAATAAAAACATACATTTTCAGTTTTATTGCTGAAAGATAAACAAAAGTAGTCCTTAATATTTTTTTTTTTTTCAAACAACATTGCGTTCAAGAATAATTTCAGCGACTCCAGGGTTTTGTTTATCTTATGGCTCACAAAGTTAGAACAAACAGCATATAAACAGTAAATAGACATGTACATTTTGATGCATTTATTCTTTAAAAACTATTTAAATCAAACACAACTGCAAGCAAATACTAAGTGCTGCAAGCCAAGTAAGTGCAAATTAAGGCTTTTCATATATTTACCATTTTCTACGCTCTTGACCTCTTGTTTGACCTCTTCCCCGTTTAAAGGTGCAGGCTGTTTCTGTGGAGTTTGCATGCTCTTCCTGTTCTTGCATACTTGTACTCTGGACGGAGATAAACGTTTCAACTCAACATGAGTTGTTTTGTTCGCAGTGGTGGATCAAACTATTTAACTGAGTAGTTTGTCAGGGATTTTCTGTAAAGAAAATGTATTTATATACAAGAATAAAGTCATAGTGTCACAAGAATAAAGTTGCATGGGAAGTAAGTCATAATATTATGAGAACAAAGTCAAAATATTAGAATAAAGTCATAATAATGTGACTTTATTTTCGCAATACTACAAATTTATTCCCATATTATTAACTTTTTTCTTGTACACGTTTATTTTAGTAATTTTATGAATTTTATTCTTGTAATTTTATTTTTGTATATTTTATTTGTATGGTCCTAATACTCTGTCATATTTCTGTAATGTGATACTCTCAGAATATATATATATTTTATTTGAGATTAAAGACATTTTTAAAGAATTGTTACACACATTTCAGTCAACTAAAATAGTACAGTAAACTATTTAACAAACAGAAGTAGAAAAACTGAAGGAAAAGAAAAGTAACTGGAAAAAAGTCTAGCTAGCATTAGCCAAGGAAAAGCTAGCATGTAGCTTTGCTATTCTGGTCATGTTTGTAGGATCTTTGTTGTATTTTTTTTATTTTAGACAGGTCATATGAAGAATATTTGTAGTCACTGAGTGGCCAGAATATCACCTGTGTTAAACAACTCCTTTAACACACTTGGATACAGAGAAATAAGATCAGACAAGTTAATGGCTAACCAGGATGGAGGCACCGCACCATCACTGTAGTTTTTAAAGATCTTAAAAAAAATAACCAAATTTTCAGAAAAGTTTTTGTAGTGGTTCATCTCAACACTGCCTGATAGACATTTAAACCACAGTCATGCTTGCTTATACAGTTATTTTTATAGTATTTTTATGGTTATATACATAAATACAGTGTTAGCATGACTCCTGTAACAATTAGCTCTTTACACATACTAGAAATCTAGCGCTAAAAAATAGGGAATGTTGAAAAATTAATTGACTTCTATTGTTATGTAATTACTATTTTATTAGATAGTTGTCTGGCTAAATATGATGAGAAGTTAAGTTTATTAGCTTAGCATGTGTTTCACATGAAAAAAGAGGTAAGACGATTAAACTATTATGGCCTTCCTGTTTATAAGTATAGACATTTAAGAAATAACTGTCTTATCCAAATGTGTCAGTAGGTTAAAAGTTTATAAAAATACAATTCTATCTTAAAATTATAAAAGTAGTGTCATTTTAAAAGGTGTCTCAGAGTTGGCTTTGGCTAACAGTTAGCAACACTTTCTTGAGTTGCATGTCTCATCAAGTTGCTGTGGAAAAGTTTCAAGGGAAAAGCAAATAATGTATTACAAAAATTGCAGCATTTTGCAGCAATTGAGAGATCAACATCTTTTAACACAGTGTGACAAGCTGTGACACAAACTGTCTTAGTTCTGCAGTTTTGTAAACTTCAGCAAATGTACTTTTGTGGATCTGCCACCATTTTCATTGGTATTAACCAATGAAAATTGGTTAATACCAATTTAACCAATTTGGTATTGGTTAAATACCAAATTGGTTAAATACCAAATTTAACCAATTTGGTTAAATTTGGTATATAAATTTGGTTAAATACCAAATTTACCAAATTTCACTAACTTATTAAAATATGTTAGTAATTGACAGTAAGTCACTGGCTTTAAATTTGATTATTTAGAAAAACATGTTAAAATTTTCAGGAAAATCAAGCATCAGACTAAAGTTTGAAGTCTTACAAATACAGAGTAAAAATAAAACAATGTTGAATGGTTTTCTGAGTATTTTTCCTTAGAATTACCAACAGAGATTCTCAGCATTAATAGTTATTTTGAGGAAATTGTCCAGGATAAAGGTGGGACATACATAAATATATAAACTCTGTTAGATTAGCCCATTGATTATAAGAATAAATGCAGATTTTATGCATTGTACTCTTATAAGATCATCAGTTGAAAAACTGTCTGACATCCTTCCCACGAATTACAACAACTGATATGTTTTAGAGTGCATTGAGACGCTTGGAAGATGCTTCATTATACACCAATCAATCGCACACTGTAAAAAATCAACACTAAAGAAAAGGTTCTGGTCTGGCCTGGTAGAAATCTGTTGGATTTGTTCTGTTCTGTCATGTTAAATTAAGTATTATTTTATGGGTAAATTGTGTGTAAAAGTGGCTCTTAGGTATCCGGGCTGCATGTAGATCTGTAATCCCACGAAGAAGAAGAAGTCTGTAGTTTCAGTGGGATACGGCTGTGGAAAGAAATGAGGAAATCAGTAAATGAGTATTTTCTCTTTAGAAACACTTAACGTTAACACCCATAGTCTACACAAAGAAATATACGTTTCCCTCTTTGTCTGACATCAAATCAAGCAACACATTTCCTGGTTTAGGCCAGTTTGGGCTTGTGAAAATAATGACAGAGAAACTTTTTTTAAGGTCAGACGTTGGGCAACACTACCTCTTAACAAGTCTGATGATGTAATTGTTTTGTAAGGCTCCAGATGTTCGTTAAGAAACAACATCTGAGTAAACTGGAGGTATAATTGTGGGTATATTTTAAGACAACAACAATCTGTTTCTTTGTATGACATCATGGGTAAAACTGGTCAAGGTATCAGGAAGCGAACAGTGGACGACGGGTTCATCAGATGCATGAAGGTGCCAAGTTTCTCTTTTCACCATTCAGGAATGAAATTGTTCTGTCTTTGAGACGGATATGCTTTGGTGAAAGATGTGTGGATAAATCACTGAACAAAAAAGAAAAAGGCCCTTTGAAGGTTAAAGGTTAAAGCTAGTCATGACAATGAAACAACACAAAAAATGAGTCCAAAAGGAAATGAAAGTCAGATCGGAAACACGCTCAGGGACGAAACCTTACACTCTTTCTGTTGTCTGGTGACTCTGAAATAGATTTTTTTTTGTCCATAATGACCAACTTTACATTTAGCACAAAAAGAAGAATATATCTTATTTTTGATTATATCTTCAACAAATATAAATGCAGCTTGTGACAATAGTAATCAGTGTTATGTGGAAACAATGAAGCTCCATCTCAAACACAAATACAATCATTTTTATAAACCTGACTGAAAAACAAAAGACGTTTAGTCTGATTTACTGAATGTAAAAATCTGTTTCCGCTCTCTTCAATCACACAAAACCTAGATTGTTATTGTCTTTACCTGTCAGCTGTCTTCGCTGATGCTTCTCTTGCATCTGAAGGAGTTCTTCAGAGTGTCATGAAACACGGAGCTGGAGAAGAAATAGATGACTGGGTCCAAGGCGCTGTTGAGGTAGGTGAAGCCAAGGCTCACCACGAAGAGATTGATCCATAACGTGTAGGATTCACATGCTTCTGGGTGGAATGTCTTTATGTAGTGCCCTACCAGGCCTGTGAAGACGCCTGGCATGAAGCAGAGGATGAACACCATATTGATGACCATTACAGCTCTGATGGCACGCTGCACTTTTTTTTTCTCCATTTGAACCCTTCGTATTTGGCAGGCGATCTTGACGGAGCAGAAAATGAGCAAAACCAAAGGCAGGACGAACTCTAGGACGTAGGCTACATAGTGGAATTTTATTGCCTTAGGGACGACGTCGTAGGAGTGGAAGCTGCGACATATTTTCTTCTCTTCCACCTTATGGAGGAGGTTGACCGTCAACAACGGAATCCGATATAAAATCACGACGAGCCATATCAGCGCTGACAGCTTGTGCGAATGAGTCGAGGTCATTCGGCTGATGGGGTGATGAGGATGGACCACCTTCAGGTAGCGGTCGATTGCCACAGCCGTCATGAACGAAATGCTGGCAGATCGATTGATGGACAGCATGTACAGGTTCAAGCGGCACCAGATCGACCCGAACTGCCAGTGATCTTTTCGTAAGTGGGTGTCGATGCGGAAGGGCACGCTGAGGAAGAGCAGGAAGTCGGCCAGACAGATGTTAAACAGGAAGGTGACGTGGGATTTCCATAACCTCATACGGCGGCAGAAGATCCACAGCGCGAGGATGCTGCCTGGCAGCCCCACCAGAGTCTCGATAGTCAGGAAAATGATCACAAACACGTTTGCAACTTCACTGATCTCAGGAAGGCAGGTCATATTTCCCCCAGGACTCATTCTGGCAGAGTATCGTTGGATCTTTCCACTCGCTGAACAAGTATGTCAACACGTGGATTGACACTGCCAAGGAAAAGAATAAAAACTGATTAGACTATTGTTATGTTAGAAACAATGTGAAAGCAAATGATTTTGAGAATTGATGTTAGGGTTCAGATTGTTTTAGGAATGACAAAAGACTAAAGAATAAACTGACATACAAACATGTAAATGAATGATGTGACAAAGAAACAACTTGACACAAAGAAAGGGAACATGAAGACCTCTGAAGAAGACAGAGCGCAATTTCCTTCTTTACAAAATGTAAACAAAAATGAAGTGGCGTCAGATTTTAGCGATTGAAGGATTTTTTGTTTGTCTTTTGTAAAAAAAACAAAAAAAGCTAATTCTTTAGCAATAGCGTGTCTGCTTGTGTTTACCCAGAATGCCCTGCACTGTAGTCCACTTCCTACTTTTAGAGCGGTTTCTGGTCCATTTGGTATTCACATATGCATTCAAACCACACCAGCGTTTACTTGAACTGAACTGAGACCAAGGATTTAAGACGAACCAGAGTTTGGATTTTTGGTCTGCAGTAGAGTTTGATTGCACATTCACACCTCCCCAAACGAACCGGACTTTCTAGGCAAATGAACTGAAGTTTGATTAAATCGCACCAAACATAGCTGATGTGAATGAACGCACATCGCATGCGGCAAACTGTATGAATGTATTTGCATAAATCCTATTGTCTGTTGCTCTGTGAAGGAAACTCATAATTTATGGCCTGAATCAGTTAATCTGTGATCGGCCTCATGGTCTGTTGAAGTGGGCAGAGGATGAACGGTCTCTGTGACAGGGTTACTTTAACCTGGCTTCACTTAGCTGCTCCTTTTAAACCTGGTTCAGCTAAACAGCAGAAAGCTAGGTGAGATGACCCAACACGTTTTGTTTAAGATCAGGATTTCTCACCCATACCTGGATTTCCGATTTCTATTCTAATGCAGATTCTTTAGTTCATGTTTTGTTTCCAGAACCAGAACCGTTTCCATTGTTTGCTTCTAACACGTGAGACCTGGTACCTTTTTTATAAATGCCATTAAGTTCCCCTTTTGTATGTTTTCTACCTGTTTTTATTAGGTTTTTTTCCTGATTCACTGAGTCAACAAAAACAAAATGAAGCATTTTTATTTACAATGGTTGGCGATTTTATTTTCTCCATCTGGTTTTAATTTTAAGAAGAGTGAAATAACCTTCTTTGGATCTAATCTTAACATTCAACCATGTTAGAAAAAAGTTTAAGATGATAGAAAGGCAACAGTAGGTCTTATTATTAGCCACTTATTACTGCCAAGATATGAAGATATGAGACTATTACAGAAACATATTTTATTGTCTGGAAATTTCAGTGCAACAGGTTGTTGAGGAAAATGAGTTTTTTCTCAACAACCTGATAAAGGAAGCTTGTTCTTTCTTTATTCTTTATGGGGAATATTTTGGAGATGATGGTACAAATAAGAATTCTTCATAAAATAAAATCAAATTACAACAACTGAGTGTCTTTAGTCAGAGGCTTCTTCATAACTGCTGTAATACTGACTGCTACAGGAGATCCTTCCTGCCCACAGCCATCCAAGAAACCTAATGAGTCTCGACAATATTTAATGTCATTTAAGGATTACTAATGATTTACTTTAATTTGACTTGAAGTATTGCTACTCTTTCTTGAGTAAAATTTCTGCCAACTGTGAGTAACTTCACTAAATGTTGAACAAGACATTTCAGTTAAAGTTTCATATTTTTTTATTGAAAGAAACAGATTTGGAAAAAAAAATATTTTGTTTAAATTCTAATTATGTTACTTATATGAATCATTTTTATTTTGGTCATTAAAAATACCTAAATGTCCACAAAATGTTATATCATCTGATGATGTAATTTTTAAATATTAAATGACTAACATTTTAATCGGTTATTCAGTTCTTGGGTAGACATTTTACCAGATTTTTTTTTTTTTTACTCTTACTTGAGTAATTTCTTGGATGGCCCCTTTTTTAATTTTGGGCTACTCTGTCCCCCTCTGCTTAAGTTTTACCACCTCTAAAACCAAGCACAAATGCGCAGGTTGACACAATGACAAAGAGCAAAGACGTCAGCACTAAACTTAGAAAGTTGAAAAGATTATAAATAGAAAACATGTTTAGGCAGTTGCCAATTTTCCCAAAAGTGTTCAGATTGACCGACGCTGAAAGAAATTGGATAAAAACCAAACAGCTTCTTCTCTAATTATACAAGATTCACAAAATGTAAAGTTTATAAATGAAAATTATAAAAAAAAAAGAACAAGTCTGGCTTGTTTGAGAAAAAGGTGAACACAGAAACAACATACAGCTCAAAAACCTCAAATTCTCAAAGCACGGTGGTGGGCGGGTAATGATTTGGGCTTGTTTTACAGCCAATGTGGTCTAGAGTCAAATGTAAGATATTAGTTGGAACAGCAGCTTAAGCTAGAGTGTAATTATTTTCATAACAGTACAATCAGTAACAGCCTGGAGGTGTAAATGTTATTCCTACATTTATTGTTTCTCTTCGAAGGAGGCAAATGTAATAAAGAAGATTCATGCTTATTATTACAAAATAAAGGCCTGCAGATGCCAAAAGTCTAAACAAAACACAAAAATATTTCCAGAAACCAGACATGCCCATAAATACATACACAGAAAAGGAGGAAGATGGAGAGAAAGGAAGAGCTGTTAGCACCGATACTGAGGAAGATAATGACTCAGGGGGAGGCAGGAGTCAGACAACCACAAAAATTACTGAGAAAAAAACAAAACCAGAGCCAAGATGGTGAGAAATTCACAGCTGAACACAAAACCTATCAGCAGGGGAGGTCAAACTTTCTGTCATGGGGGCCACAATGCAAGAAAATGTACAAAAAAATGCACATTTTTATGGAAAAGGGATATTAGGTATTACAAATCCAAAACTTTCAAAGGATTTTGCCATGTTAAAATAAAGGCATCTAATTTTCACATTTTTTGGGAGCTCAATTAATCAACTTTGTTGTTGTTTATTAAACAGGATTTGAGTCACTTTCTTACAAAACACCTGCTATATTTAGCCAGATTTAATAAATTAAATAAAAGCTGATTGTGGTCACAAATGGCCCTTGCATAGATTTATGCGGCGTGCCTGACCAAAACCGACCAATCAGAGCCAGGAGGCGGGTCTTAGCGCTGTCCATCAACATCATGTATGGGCTGATAAATGTGCTAATGACAGAGAAATTATTTAATGTGACAGGAAAACCATTTATGCGCCGTCATCAGTGGTCATGCTAACTAGCCGTAGCACTAGCTACAGGCTCTCCTAGCTGCAGGAAGGTGATTGACAGCGCTGAGACCCGCCTCCTGGCTCTGATTGGTTGTTCCTAGTTAGAAGTGGGAGAAGGCAGAGGACGTCCATTTTTTCACTGACTATCTGTCTCACATCAAACTGTCATAACACCAGGACAGTTTCAACAAATGTGTTTATGTAAAAGTTACTGCAGCTTTAATGTTGTTTCCAAAACTTCCTCTTTTATCTCATCAGTTCACCGAATGTTTTCCAGCAGTCTTGATGATCATCAATGTTTTTCAACATGAAATGTTCTCTTGGTCATCAGTAGTTTCTGCCTTGGAGGCCATTTTTACCCGATTTCTCTTTTTCTGTTGTTGAATCATGAACTTTCACTGAGGAAAGTTGGACCTGCAGAACTCTGGCTGCTGCTCTGGGCTCCTGTATTGATAAGGTCTTGAAGTGATTTTGGTGTATTGACCATTTCTGGGAAGGTTCACCACCTACTTCATGTTGTCAGGCAGGTTCTGTTTAAGTTAGTGAAGCTGAAATAAGTGAAACTGAATCAAAAACAATGTGATTAATCACATTTAACTCATAATGGCGGCTGTTTATGTTTTTACCGGGTAGCTTAGATATCTTTCCTCTCGCAGGCTATGAAATTATAATTTAAAAATCAGCTTTTCATCTCTACTCAGGTTCTTTCCAAAAACAGTAAAAATCTGTAAAGATTGCAATATTTTTTTACTCCAGTGGCTTTACAATGAACATATGCTGCAAAAACATAAAATCTTACCAAGTTTTTGGTCTACTATTTAATGTGTAAATAACTTAGATCACTTGAAATAAAACAAAACTAGCTTACAAATAACTTTTCAGCAAGATATAGGAGCTTGTTTTAAGTCAATATCTTAATATTGATGGAAAAGTAGTAGTTATAAGTGAAATAATCAGCTTTTTCCTCCATATTATAAATTAAAAGTTAGTTTTCTTTTTATTTCCAGTGTACTACAATATTTGCAATAAAAAATAATTGGTAAGATTTTGTGTTTTTGCAGTGTATTTATGGGTACTACAGAGAAGAGACAACATTTATCAATTCATAAATATGTTATGCAAGTAAAGTAAGGCATGCATGTAAACTGCAGGTATTTGTGTGAATTTGTGCTTTAGGAACAAAACTATGAGGAAATATTTGCACCAATTGAAAAGGGAAAACCCTAATCAGAGGGCATGCCCAGAGCTGCAGTCTTTATTTATGTAAAACTCTATTGTGTCAGATTTTGACAACTCCTTTATAAATAATATTTGTGGTTCACTAACTTTAAATACAATTAAGCACATTTAAAATTGAGTCGTTATTTGGGTGAAGTTAGAAGATTATTGTGTTTGCAAGAGGAATTCCTGTAAGATCTTGCAGAAAGGATTTAACTGCACCGTAACGTTAAATTAAAACTATTTCAGTGCATACCAGTGCAAGTAAAAACCAAACTCAGCTTTAGTCATCTGAATATTGCTAATTATAATTCATGTTTTATGAGAAATGTGCCTTTTTTTGTTGGCTGCTTTTAAAAGTTGCACAACAGATAACAAAACGAGTATCATGAGGGTAAAACTGTAATTTCCTGCATGTTTAGTTTCTAGTGCAAATATCTTAGTACTTCTGAAAGAAGACAAAAATAACTTACAAGTAACCTTTCATCAATAAACAGTAGCTTATTTTAAGTCAACAATTGCTAATATTGATAAAAATGATTAGTTATAAGCAAAATAATTTGCCAGCGGAGCACAACTGTTTCCCCTATTATAAGTTCAAATGTCTTTTAATCATTATTTTACTTATAACTAGAATCTTTTTATTTAAATTAAGGACGTGTTGACTAAAAACAGCCTCATATTTGTAGCTTAAAAGTTGTTTGTAACTTAGTTTAATCTTAATTCAAGTTTACTGAGATAGATTTTGCAGTGTATCAACATCTTCATCTATTTTTCTGCCGAATGTTTAAGAGCTCGCTTTAATTCAGCTTTTCTTCTTTTATTTTTATTTTTTAATGAAATGAATGCAACACATCTAGTTCAAACTACAGAAAAAAACCACATGCATCTATAAAACCTGGGTAAAAGCGTAAAGTTTTTCGTACTCACCAGCAGTAATGGGTTCAGTTGCTGAAGCTCGTGGCAAGAGTGAAAGTGCTCTACTGTGAAAAGTGTGAGATCTCCTTCCAAAACAAAGCTGTGTGAGGGCTTGTCATAACACGACATTGGCAAAAATGTTTCCAGAGAAAACGTTTGGCCACAAACTTACATTTTAGCTCGAGAATTACTTATGACGAACTGACTTTTCAGGACTTATACGGAAATAAGGAAAAGAAAAAAATACACCAGGTGTCAAAATGATTTTTTATCTATGATCAAGAACACAGATTCTGCTTTGAGATTAGTTACTGTTGTGAAAGTGAAAAAGGAAATTCGTGTTTTTGAAAAACTAAGTACAACCCATGACTGATTTTATGACCATGTGTCAAGTAACATCAACTTCTGTATTTTCCTCACTTTTATTCACTAGTCCTTATTTATTTCATTTGTTTAACTTAAATGCTGCATCTCTTCTCCTAATTTTAGTTGGACTAAAATCCAACAGCAGTTCCCTTCACTTGTTGGCTGCTGAAAGCTTCCGTTGGTCTTTTCATTTTTAAAAACCTGTTCATTTCACACTTGCTATGCATCTTCAGGAGCAAAGCAGCTTGATAAATTTGACTGCAGCCAATCAGAAAGATGAGAATTTCAAATAATTTAATTTTCAATAATATTTTATAGTAACAATTGAAAAGCAGATTAAATTCTATAGTAAAAAAAATTTATTACAAATTAGCATTTTTTCCTGCTTTCTTGGGCCCCACTTAGAAAAACACGTCTAGGTTTTGACTGGTCCACTGGAATAACTTTTTTTCTTCTCTTTCAGCTGTTCTTTTTGTAGATTTGTCAATTAATAGCCCAGTTTTTGGTATCTGCCAAGCAGCTTGTCTTATTTGACTTCGGTAACTCATAGTCATAAGCTGGGTTACAAATACGCGCTAGTCGTGATCGATATTCTGCTAATGTTGAAAAAGCACCATTTTGCCATTGCGGGTTTCCATTAAATAACAAATTAAATCAGAATCACACGTAAATAAGCTTGTTCACCCAGTAAGTAATTAAAAATCACGGCAACTACGGATGTAAATAAGCAGGTACATGAAATATATTCGCTCGCCTACGTCAGAGGAGCCGTTAGCGTCTTATTCAGCCGTTGGATCGGAAAATGGCTACATATGTGACATTTATGGAAAATTGTATTCGCCGATTTTACAGAAGAGCGACTGATTCAACACGTTGGAATGATCCACAACTTTTTATGAACTGTGCGATTATGTGAACCAGCTGTACATTGTCCGAAAAAACACAAAAACAAACCATCATCCTTTCACTACTTCCTGATCTCTTCTTCGTTGGTTTCCGCCAGTAGTAACGTTCGGTTGTTGATCACGTGACTCATATGATGCAAAAAAGTGTGGAAAAATCTCATTATTCCATCTCCAAAACTGTTTCTTTTTGTCATTGGACCATACCAAGCTGCGCCCAGAAACGCCCCTTGAGTCCCACATGACTTCATGTCTCACATTAACCGCTTAGCTCCAATGTCTAAACATGGCATTTTTCGTTCTCTGCAGAGTATTTTTGAGTCGATTAGTGCAGCATTTCTGCCTGATTTTCACAAAATATCAGCCACGACATGGACAAGGGAACCAACAAGTTCATGTCATCTTTTTGGACGACATCAAGGCGTTTTAGCCACGCGATGCCTCCAACATTGTGCGAGTTGCAGCTAAATGCTACCGGTCGATGAGGAAAACAGCAGATTCTCACACCCTCAGCATAAATATAGCCGTGGACAAGATCACTGATGCCTATTGTTCTTGCAAGGCTGGGTAAGTCGGGCATTCATGGTTTAGAGGGTTTGAATGTGCCTAGGGCTTATACACGGTACTCGGTGCTAGCGTGGCTAACACGATTACAGTTTAGTAAAAGTTAGCGTGGCTAACACGATTACAGTTTAGTAAAAAGCCTTTTCAGGTGAAATAAAATCTTTAATGTATGTCAGATACGGTACACATTGCATATTGATCTGTTCAGCTAACGTAAGGCTGTAACAGACAGGCTTCAGGATGTAAGTTGTATCAGTACTGCCATTATGCTGTACTTGGCTCCACTGACGGAGAACCAATTTTTTACGAGTCCTGACACAAAAACTTTCTGTCGGTCTTGTAGTCCACAATGTATATTAGCATGAGTTTGTGAGCCGGTAAGGCACGTGATAGCTGCGCTGTGACGTAAAATGGGCATTAGCCAATGAAATGCAGCCCCTGTGGTAAGGTCCATTGACGTGTTCCATTAACCAAAATTGTTTTTGTAATTTCAATTTGCGCAACGTTATGGTTAATGGAAACACAGCTAGTGACTATAAGGGGGAGTTCAAGCATCTCCTTGAAACCTGACATGTTTATGCAGAAATTTTATGTTATGTTTAGTTGTGTCTTTAGTGTTTCTGTTTGATATCACCTTTATTTACTGAGGGTTCTAATTGGTTATGTACATTTTTGTACAACCTGGTAAAGACCAGGATTATAAAAAGAAAGTTGACATTTTGGCCCTTTTTACTGTAATTCAAAGCAAATATTACTTCCCATTTTTCCAAATCGCTGAGTGAGTTCCTCTCTGAATAATTTTATGTACTAATCACTTTTTACTTGTACTTATGGCACTAAAATGAAAAGGCTGCACAAAACAAACTCAGATCTCACCAGTATTTATCACCTGTTGGTTCCTTCATGCAGCAGAACTAAGCATGCAGCAGAACTAAGCAACTCTATAAAGGTTATAAATCTTGAATTTCCCTAACTAATCTCTCCAACAGGGAGTCTCACAACAGATCCTCGACAACTTTATGGTTACTGACTTCCTGAGTGTGTTAAGCCCCGCCCACAGGCCTAGATGTGTGTTTGCTAGAATCACTGGACTCTGATACACAGGTCTACAACTCGACCGCCTGTTTTATGACTGTACTCGCAGAATAAACACACGAGACCCGACACAGGCACCACCAGGAGTAACATCTGCTCTCAGGGAATTTATGGCCACTTTGTGTGCAGCATGAGACCTGAACTGTGCTAGCAGAACCATACGGTCGCTTTTATGGTGCGTGTGTTTGTCTATTGGCTGCTTTTGTAGAGATAACTCAACTTCCCTGATGATATATTTAGACTAGCGCAGTGGTTCTTAACCTTTTTTGAGGTACCGAACCCCCCAGTTGCATATGCGCATTCACCGAACCCTTCTTATCCCCCCTCCCCCGACACACAAAATACTTTGCGGTATTCTGATTTAGTAATGTAATTATATTAGCTGTGTAACCTCCCCCACACCACTAGAGGCAGTAGCAACCCCGAAAAGATGCGACTAAGGAGCAGATTTAGACTATAGAATTTGGTAAAAACTGTGAGCTTTGCTGAAGTAATTAAAGACACAAGTTCAAATCCATGCTGAGAGTGGAGCTCCTTCAATCGTTGCTCCTCCGCAGCACTTTTTAGCTAAGCAATGTAACGTGATCCTCTGCAGCAAGTGATGGCAAAGCGGGGCGTCATCACAACTTTACACAATGTCTTTACCTCCCCTACAGAGGCTCCGCCGAACCCCTGAGACCGACTCATCGAACCCCTGGGGTTCGATCGAACCCAGGTTAAGAACCACTGGAGTAGCGGTTCTCAACGTGGGCGGTACCGCCCCCCAGGGGGCGCTCAGAGGACGGCAGGGGGCGCTGGCGGACATTTTTACAAAAGGGGGGCGCTGGGATGCCTTTGGGGGGCGTTTGGTCGAAGGTAAACTTTACACCTTAAATGCATAACAATGCCAGTTTAGACTTTGAGCAACTTGGTAAAACTGTATTGTGTAACATTAAACCATGCTTGGCTGTAACTGTATCGATGGCAGCTCTTCTTCTATTCAGTGTTTGTTTGTTTCTGTTAGCTTCTTGGCGCAGCTCCGTTCTCCTGCTACTGGTAGCTAAAATCACAATACCCTCACTTTGTATCCCTCTGAAAAATGAACCCATTTAAATAAAGAAATAAAGAAATCCCTCCATGGGTGATACCACGATAGAGAGCGTTCATTTTATAGCGTTAACACGGTGCTGTAAGCAGTGGCGGAGCCAGAATGGGGGCCAGGGGGGAAACCAGCGAACTGCTCTCTGTTCTTATCAAGACGAGGCTGAGGAGGGAATCTGACATATTAACTCAGTTAAGTTTTTACTGGTTTTGTTTTTAAAAATATATTGTATATTTGGCGTTTGTCATCTCATGCGTGATTAATTGGAGCGTAACGGTGGAGCATTTACGCGCATTTATTGTCCAGCGCTCTGCGCTTGTTTCTGCCTAACGGATCTGCACTTTAATTTCTTTCCTCTCTCAACAGTCAGCTGTTATTCCTCTACTTAAACTGCAATAAGTAGATCATATTCTCTTTAGCTTTTCTCTGTGTGCTGCAAACTCATTAAATGTAA
Organism: Poecilia reticulata; assembly: GCF_904066995.2. Taxonomy (NCBI): domain Eukaryota; kingdom Metazoa; phylum Chordata; class Actinopteri; order Cyprinodontiformes; family Poeciliidae; genus Poecilia; species Poecilia reticulata. The sequence continues at coordinate 25,347,554 of NC_088844.1, read as the reverse complement.
AGTCATTAGAAGCCCGAACCACCATCAGGCAAATAATTCTGGTCCGACCCGAACTATTGTTACCTGTCAAATTACCTGTCCAAACAGAGCTTCCTAACCAAGGTGTCCATAACTCTTCAACACGCTGTCAGCTCCCGGTCCGAAAGACGCATTTAGTTCAGTGTCCATGAGATGATATTCAGAAAGGATCTTTTATTTGATTGATTTTAGTTTCCTCTGCGATGAACTCTGCATAAAGTCTATCATGTCTCCATGTGCGCCAGTCAAAGGTGTTAATTATAACATGTCAAATGACAGAAGAAAAAAATAACCAAATATTCAGTTTGGTTATTTTTTAAAATTTTATATATATATATATATATATATATATATATATATATATATATAGATAGATAGATAGATGTACACACACACATTTTAAATTTTGCCCCCCCACAGGTAGTCCTGGCCCCCCCTTAGCCCCCCCAACTTTAAAGGTCTAGCTCCGCCACTGTCTGTAAGTGGTCCGGTATGAAACGGGGGTGATTGAACACCACAGCACTTTTAAATTTCAATAATCAGAATGCAGAAATTGTTTCCGTTGTTTTAAAAGGTTTATGTCAGTCTGTCTTCCATGACACTTTCAATTTGACTCATTAGGATTTGATTAAGAACCAGATTTGTTCTTTGTAATTTCTGTCCAGTAAAACTATTAATCTATAAATCAATAGACAGATCTATATAAAGATATAATCCATGTTTCTGTCTCATATTTGTATGGCATTAAAAGGATCTGGAACTTTAGTTTTTCCACTGAAAGCTCTGGTTTGCACAGTAAATGCCATGTGGGTGAAATTTTATGGATGATACTCTGATGTCCCATTCTCCTGAAGGCAGCACAGAGCTGCACCACCAGAAACCCACAGAAACACTGAAGAGAAGAAGAGCTATGATTAATGTAGTTACAGTTCTATCCATGTTTTAATGTTGCAGAGCTCAGTTGTTTTGGAAATAGTTCAAAGTTTAAACTGGCAAAATGTCCGCAAATGGCGACAGAAAAATTTAAATTGGGATAAAACGCAAGAGTTACTTGGTTGTTCAACAATAATTGAAGATGTTTTTTTTAATGGTATCTTCTGTTGAATATCCATTACCCAATAAATATAATCACTACACAACCTTTTTTTAATTCTACATGTAAAAATTAACCAAAGTATGAAAAAACTAAAGCTATTATTTATAGTACAATAATTTTAATTTAAGGCAAATATGAGAGAAAACCGCCTTGTTTCATTTCTCTCAATAACAATAATTTAATAAAATAAAATTTTGCTATTTAATTTTAAATAAATAGTAAAATTATTATTAATTATTCATTAACTAAATAAATAAGAATAAGAATAAGATGTCAATATTAAATATACTAATTAATAATTAAGTAACAAGCAATTATTTAATCATTGTTTAATAATTATCATTAAATTAATTACTTAATTTATCATAGTAAATCAATTTATTTAATTATAAATACACTAAATAAATGGATGCAATTAATTTGAATAATAAAATAATCGTGTTTAAGCAATAAAAATATTTTATTAATAAATTAATGATTTAATTTGATTAGATTTTACAATATGGCAGAATGTAAGACGTCAGCAAGTTTAATCAGAACACATTCAGTAAAATACTGTTTACAGAAACTCCAACCTTGCATTATGACTGCATGTTCTCTGAGTGAGATACATCGATAAGCATGTTTTCTAATGCTTCAGATAAGTGAATTTAATGTCAAGATGACCAGACAAACTAAAGAAAACTGGCACTTTATTCAACATCTAAAACATCAGCTAGTTCAAATTCAAACTGATCTATTTATTACACCAGTTTCTCTGACACTCCCCTCCGCTGCAGCTCACTGATAACCCCTCTAATTCGAGAGAGACGCTGTATTAAACAGAACCTTTTCGTGATACAGACATTGCCAAGTTTGGCTTTGAGAAACCCATCAATAAACGTGTTTGCACTCTTCCTCTATAGCTAAAAGCGAGCATTCATGCAGCCGTCATGGGATCAATATTAACGTTAATGTGCCCTCCATGCAGAGTTTTTCCTCTCAGGTTGGTCCGGGTTTCTCTTCCTCTCTTCACAACTGGACCCGGCCACAGAGACATCAGTGTCTGATAACATGGAGCGGCTTAATGTTTAGCCCAGAATCCACACTCACACGCACGTGCACACACAAGGGGAAGCAGAGGGATTATAAAGGCGCACAGATCTATACACCGGCCAGGGATGAAGGGCAGAAAAGTAGCAGAGGGAGGGAGAAGTGGTCGAGGTGAGAGTTATTACTTTTAATTGCATTTAATTAGCTTCAAAAACAGAAATTTCAAGCCTCAAATTAAATTCCTCACCTTATTTTCACTTGAATTAATCTCAATAATGCAAATTTATTACTAATGTCTTAATTTATCAGAAATAATACACACTTGTCCGTGTTGTGTTGATCATTTAAAGAGTTTGTTCGCACAGAGTGAAAGCTTGCTGAAGATTAGCCGTGTCTTTAATTTGCTAAGCAGGACTATTAGCTTGTTAATCCACATTAGAGGTGTGTGTCCCGTAAGCGGAAAACGAAGGAGGAGCAGTATGCATGGAACAAAGTGCAGCAAAAACGATATTAATAAAACCTTATCATGTTTCAGAGTGCAATTTGTTACACACCTTAATTTTCCTCACGATAACAGAGAAAGGTTTAAGTACGGTAGTAATATTTGTCACTACATACCCTCAAAATGAGTCATTATTTTTCCAGGATGGAGTGAGTAGATGATTTAGTTAAATCTCTAAAAAGTTACACCTATTTGTAAGCATTGGCAAGCAACTAGCATAAATCATGTTGGATTCTTAGCATCTTTTCTGGGTAGAATTGGTGAAATTCAATTAGCTTAATGGCACAGACCCAATTTTTAACCTTAACATAAACTTTTTCAACAGTTTTGATATCTGGGCTTCATGTTATCCTCCTTTATTTACTCCAGAATCAGTTTGGATGTTTGATTGGGATCATTGTCCAGTTAGAAAACGCAACAGTCTCCAAGTTTCAACCATCTAACTGTTAATTTCAGCTCAAATTGAAGACATTTGAGGTTTTTATTTGTTACTCCATCCACTGACAGCAAGTCAGACCCACAGAAAGATGCAGCCACCACTTTGCGTGGCAGTTGGGATTGTTTTTTGGCTTGACATCATGACCATGACTTCTCCTCCAAATACTTATCATGTAATCGTGAATAATTATTTAGTCCTTTTGACCAACTGGCCAACTTTTCTTAAGAAGGAATTGGCCTTGCCCATTAAGGCAGCTTTTATTGGCAATAAATTAATGCTTTTGGTGTTTCAAAAGCTTCCTAAATATTAAGGAACATTCGACGGCAAAGTGCTGTTACCTAGCAACCCCAACAGAGTTCCGCACGTCACCTAGCATCACAAGCTGAGCTCCAGCACATTTGGTCAGCTGGTTTTACCGCTGTACATGGCTGCTGGAAAATCAAATGTTTTTTGTTTTCTTTTTGTAAACTTACTATTCTGAAACCACTTGCTACATTCTTGTTGGCTGTGCAGGAGGCTCCACTTCTGCTTTTCAAACATGTACAGTTGTATAATTGGGCATCTGTTTGCAGCCATTTTCATTTGCGAGTGTAAATGTTGAGTTTGGGGGCGTGGCTAGCAGCAGCTTATTTTGATTTAGTGACAAAAAGTCCTAAAATAGCTCACAGGCAGAACTGAGCAGACTGAAATCTCATTATATAAGAATTATTTTGTGCAAATGAAAATGTAATGAACACGTTTTGTGTCAGCCATAAACCTTTTCTAACCTGATCGAAAAAGCATAATAGGCCACCTTGATGGAAATTTGCTAATTGGAGACAAATAATGAGCTATTTGTTCGCAATTATAAGCAGAATGTTTGGATTAGGACCCATGAAATGGCTTTCAAGCTAAAGAAAATATCACACTATTAGTCAGGTAAAGTGGTGGCTGCATCATTCTGTGGGCCTATCTTGCCAAAAAATGTAATGAACTTGTTTTTTATAGCCATTGTAAAACCCATTTGTGCCCAAGTTTTTACTTCCTGCAGCGTCTTTAGATGTTGCTTCAGTATTTCCACATAATGTTCTGTCCTCACGATACTGACTGTTTCGTGAAGTGCACCAGTCCCTCCTGCAGCAAAACAACCCCACAACATAATGCTGCCACCTCCGTGTTAAACAGTCAGAATGGTGTTCTATTAATTTTTATTATTAATTCATTTCTTTGTCCCTGTGTGCATTTGCAAACATCAAACTGTTGTTTTTATGTTTCTTTTGCAGTGACAGATTGGCCTTTCAGCTCATGTTCATATTTGTTTCACTGTAGACAATAACACACTTACCAGGTTTTTGCTTTTGTTCCTGGGTTGACCTTAACATTGCGGACCAGAACCCGTCTCCTGCCTGAGCGGGATGATGATGGTCGAACGTTCCCATCTTGTTTGTACTTGCATGTAATTATTTGTTTTAACGACATCTGGAAATTGCACCCCATTCGAACCAGACTTATGCGAGTTCGCAGTTCTCTTCCTTAAACTTTGGCCGATTTATTTCCCATGATGTTACACAAGGAAGCAGTGTGTTTTAGGTGTGTCTCTAATTAGCTCAGATGTTTTGAATAAACGGCCCAAATTGCTTAACGGCATAATATTCTTAGTGTTTATTAACTTTAAAATAGCTTTAAAAAATTACCTCTCATTATTCAGGCATTTAGCAAATGGAAAAATGTTGGAATTTCTCATTTTAATTGGCGTAAAACAGGAAATGTTTATTCTAATTTCACGTCAGACTGAAAAAAATGCGCTTGTCTTTTTATGCTGTATGTAAACTTCTGGTTTCAACTATACAAAAGGCAGAAAAGTCTTTTAGAGGAATTTATAGACATCTGTTCAAGATATTTGGGTGTGTTAAAGTCTAGATTAAGAAACAAAACACTTAAAAATTGTTTAAAAACAGCGAAGGAGCCACCAAGACTGAAGTTTTTCACCAATGTCGATAACTACAGTGACAACCAAGAAAGAACTTTCTTCTTCGTTGGTTTATTAGCAGCACCTGAACTCTGCTTTGCCTCTTAGATCCGAAGGAAACAGCTAAATGTCTTCCAGGGGTGCTCAAAGTTTGGTCCAGGGGCCATTTTAGGCCCTCAGGATGATTGATCGCAGTTCAAAAAGCCTAAATTTGGTTGTTCAGTTCAGGCAATTGGTGAAGATACAAATTTAAAAACAACATTGTGGTGAGATTTGATTTAAAAAATAGATACTATTAAAATGGAAAATTTAAGGTGCAGCACAAAGTATTTATGAAGGTTCTTGCTTTTAATTTAATTTAGGGACCAAAAGCATCCAGTCGCTTTTACCAAGACGCACATTTGAAAACGCCTATTTAATTAACTTGGTAAAATGAAAAACGAGTGATCAAAATCTTGTTCCTGTTGCTAAAAAAGATTCAGAAAAATCCAGAAAAATTAACAATTTAAACCAGGTAAACATGATTCACGCAACGCTTGTCTACAAAAATCGGACTGCTTTGCTTATTTTACTAAAATACTGCGTGTTTAGTTGGTTGTCTATTTAACAGTTAAAAATAAAATGTATATTAGTTTTTGTTATTATCATTAAGAATAAATTAAAAATTATTAACAATTTTGTGGCCTTTATGCCAAAACATTTGGTCACCGTTGGTTAACTTAGTTCCAATAAATGACGTCAATCTGTAAAATAGGAAAGTTTAGGTTGTTCCACTAGCTGAAAAAGTAGCGGTATTTTCTTTTTATCGTAACTTTATATTAAAATATGACTCAGCAGACGAGGGTTGGGAGTGAAACTGCAACTTTTACCATCATCAGTCAGTCGTCCCGGTTCAGGCGTCATAGAAAAGCTGCAGAGTGTTTGCTGCAGGCTACTTGCTCATTCAGAGCAGGTTCACCTGATTGTTTTACCTGAAAGTCTTCACATTAAGACTGAAAAGATTTGTCACTTCTCATAAGTTCAGTCAGTGGAAACTGCAGAAGGGCACAGCTTCAGGCTAAAGTAAAAGTCTTCCAGACAAAATCCTTTTAGCTTCAGCTAATGTTGTGTTTTACAATGTATTCCTTGCACTATTTTATATTTTTTCATGCTACATAGAGGAGTTTCTCTTTAATTAAGAAGTCAACACCTATTAATAGCAGTATGGCAATATTTCCTGAATGTATTCAACCTGACTTCAACTAGATAAAATTAAAATACCATTTTATATAAAGGTAATTCAAGAATTAACCCTTTTTTACACGAAATTACAAATAAAGAGTCACTCACCGGCGTTATTGAGCAGAAAAGATGCACATCAATCTTTCATGAAAATCTTAGATGAAAAGCAAGCAAAAGAGTTATTGTCAAACTCGTTTGACAAAAGAGTTTGACAATAACTCTTTCGTCAAACTCTAATAACCCATGAATTAATTCATTTGGTGCTTCACAGTGTAAAGTGTTTTGATCTTTCTCAGTGATTAAACGTTCCTCTGTGACTCAGCTGTGGTTTTTGATGTTGTGATAAGGATTTTGAGCAGCTACAGCATCCTGTGGATCGTTGTCGTACATCTACGACAGTAGCAGAGGCCGGGTATTTCCTGCAGCTCTGAGAAACTGTACGGAGACATCAGTTCAGTTTCAAGATTAACCTTTAAATCAAGTCAGGTGTTTTTGTATGGCACGTTTCAGCAACAAGGCATTTCAAGGTGCTTTATATCATAAAAACACAAAAATACAAAGTCATAAAACACACAGTTAACAATTGATTCGAATTTTTATTTGTGAAATATAGTTATTTGCCAAACTGCATGCATGTTGGTTTAATCAAATGTAGCTTGGCATTTTTATTTTTCACAAACTAAATACCATTCACAAATGTTTTCCCTGGCAGAACGCAGTCAACTGATTTAATCCCTTAAGGCTATCTCAAACCCACCAATCCTGTCTAGGTGGAGCTTTATTTTTAATGACTTTTAAAAAATAAAAGTCATTATTTCAAGTATAATGCATTTCAAGTATAGGAATACTTGAAATGCATTCCTATACTTGAAATAGGAATGCATTTCAAGTATTTCATAACTTATTTGTTATGAAATACATAAATAAATTATGTTATTTGTAAATAACTTATTGATATTTACAAATAAGTAATAAACATAATAAGCTTCTCTTCTCAACTTTATATCATTTGAGTCATTTCTCAACAATTAACTTCATTCCAGGATCTGGTTACTGTGTTCATTTTATTCAACTAGAGTCAAGGTCAAGTTTTAAAACGTTTTTTGCAGTGATCTGGTCCGAACAGGTTCTGAAATACTTTAAAAAAGCTTTACATATTCCACACTGTAATTATTTAACAAATACATTAAGCCAAATTGGAATGAAAATTGCTCCATTTTGATTTAAGAGAGCCGATAGTTGCCATTTACTTCTAAACACTTTCAGTTGATTAACTTATTATCATCAGTTTTGATGAATTTTGTAACTACAAGAGTTTTCTATTGGAGAGGAAAGACATCAGGTTCTTAAAGAAGGAACTGTTCCTGCCTATGAGCCTTGGTTGAGTTAAAACACAATTTCCAAACAATTAGATTTTTCTACAATGATATCATTATTTATAAGATAGTGGCATCTTCTCGGATGAGGTTGTTTTAAGGTCAGATGTGACCTATTATGCTTCCTTGAATAGGTTAGGATAGGTCTAAATGTTCATTACATTTTTTTACACAGTCATCCTTATATAATGACATTTTATTCTAGTCAGTTCTGCCCATATGGTTCTGCCTATGAGCTGTTTTTAGGACGTCTTGTCACTTTAAATCCAAATAAACTGCTGCTAGCCACGCCCCCCCAACTCAACGTTCTGATTGGTTTCCTAGGCTACGGGCTGGGGTTGCTTGGTAACGGCTGTCTCAACATTCGGAAGGTGTGTGAAACGGCTCATTTTCTAGACTCGACTATAAAACGTTAATTTATTACCTAAAAAATGGATTGGTGTTTTTTTCAGCACTTGGGCTGTTTTTCAAAGAAGTAGAAACAGGAATGGAAGTGTAAAAATGGCGACGGTGGTTCTGGGCCACCATCGCAACGAATAGCCGTTTTGTGATCAGGTTGTAGGATCGATTTCAGCTTCCTCAGATGTCGATGCACTATAAAACTGACTGATTAATATTGTAAATATAACCATATTTATGTTTATATTGTATATATTTCCTACATTGTTTACACTGTTGGATCTGACTTTTAATCTCATTGTACATGTGTACAGTGACAAAATGAATTGAATTTAATTGAATTTAATTTCCCCTTAGGATCAATAAAGTATATTCTGTTATGTTCTGAGTTCAGTCCATTTTCCAATTTACTATTTAAAAAGTGACTGAAAGTTTACAGTTGTCCTAAATTGAATCACATAAAACTTTCCAAATAGCCTTTCAGGACAAACTAATTTCAGTGTGTGTGTGTGTGTGTGTGTGTGTGTGTGTGTGTGTGTGTGTGTGTGTGTGTGTGTGTGTGTGTGTGTGTGTGTGTGTTGCAGGGACTGTTGTTGGAGAGGAACCCCCAGCAGAACCTGACGGCCCCCCTCATCCCCTCTCAGCCTTGTTTCGTCTCTATGTTTACGCTCTGCACGGCTGCCTCTGCGAGGTGGCCTTCACCGCCATGTACGACTGGTGCAGCACCCGGGACCAGAGGCTGCCGGGCCACAGCAGCATCTGGGCGCTGCCCATGTACGGCTCCGCCATCTTCTGCATGGAGGCCCTGAGGGCCCGGCTGCTGGCCCAGAGCCGCTCGCTCCCTGCGAGACTGGCAGTTTACACTTTATTCATTTACATGTGGGAGTTCAGCTGGGGCGTGGGGCTGAGTCTGCTGGGGGCCTGTCCGTGGGATTACTCAGCACATCGTTACAATCTGGGAGGACTGGTGACTCTGGATTATGCCCCTGCCTGGGCTGTAGCTGGACTTATAGCGGAGCAGCATGTAATCAAGAATACGTTAAGGATAAGATTGAAAAACAACTGATTTCATCAGTTAAATTATGTCCTTCCAAAATCACCCACATGACATTTAATGTCATTTTTAGCTGGAACAACACAATGTTAGTGTATTTTTAACACTGTCATAATTAAAAATGTGAAGATTTTTTAAAATTTACAATCAAGTGCTAGGTAAGAATAATATTGAAAAAATGATTACTTTCATGATTATCTTAAACAATATCCTTCCAAAATCTCCCTAACATTTCATGTCATTTTTTTGCAGAAACAACACAATGCTATTGTATTTTTAACGTTTAATTATTAAAAAGGTTGAGATTGTTAATGTCCAATTAACAGTGCACTAAAGATAACATTGAAAAATGACTTATTTCATGATTTTCTTAAGTTATGTCGTTCCAAAATCAACCACATGACATTTAATGTCATTTTCAGCTGGAATAACACAGTATTACTGTGTTTTTAATGGTTTCAGAATTAAAAATTGTAAGACTTTTAATCTCTAATTAATAATACGCTAAGGATAAGATTGAAAAACAACTGATTTCCTAATAATCTTAAACTATGTCCTTCTAAAATCACCCAACTTTTAATAGACTTCAAGCAATCTCAGTTTCTGGTTGTGAACTGAAGTATAGAGTAAATTATGCATTTAACCTAAAATTAAATGTATCCTGCTATGTTGTCTTCCATGTTGCTGTTTTATTTTGTTTTTATTTAATTTATAAACTGAAATAAACTAAACCCACCCAACATTTGTTGTCATTTTTTTTGCAGGAACACAATGTTCTTATATTTTTAACGGTTTCATTATTACAAATTTTCTGTATTTTTCCTGCTTCTGTCTGCCTTATCTGGTCCTACTGGAGTAAAAGACAGTGTGGGAAGTTTGGATTTTGTCCAGGTGGGAATGTGTCTCAGCAGGCCTCTTGGAGGGAAGAGGCTACATTTGCATGCTTATTCATTTTCAAAACTTTCTTTAAAAAAATCGGGATAGTTTGCACAATTTTTGGGAAATGAGAACCTGGCAACTATCTCGCAACAGAGTTTTATTCCTGGTGCACGTCAAAACTTGTGTTTTTGGATCTTTCCCATTCATTTATCTGTCAAGTACGTTTCTCCCTGAGGTTTGATGATGAAGGTAGTTTTCAACACACTTCCATAAGGTATCAAGAAAACAAGAACAGGCGAGAAAAATTATTTCATGTCATTTTATTCCTGCCACCTTAAAATCAGTTTCAGAATCAAGTTCTTCTTTCATTATGCTTAGCTTCACTAAATAATAAAACTAAAGTAAATTGGCATTATTTATTACCATTATACAAAGCGCATTGAACAAGTTATTGTTTTTCTTAGTAAAAATACATCTAATAGGATGTTTGTACAAAATTCACCCCATGTCATTAACAACCCAAATCCACGCATTAATTTCAAAATAATTAAGCGAAATAATACATAGAAAATGTGTTGGACTATAGAAAGTCAAGAAAAAAGGTCAACAATCACCTTTTATCAGGTCTGACTAATATTAAATAATTTACTCTGCAGTGATCATCTATGAAACGTTTTCTCATTACTCAGCAAACATGATGGGTCAAACCAAAAAGCTCTTAAGAAATTCACAACCTCATTATTGCAAAACGTATTTCTTTAAACTGAATTTCAAAGAAATATTAACTCAACTGCAATTGCACAACTCACTGGGAAAAACTCCACTATTAAAGAAAACCCATGATAAATATCTTTTATAGTTTTCTACAGAGTATTTCTGGAATTAAATGAAAGATTAAGAGAACAGACGTTTGCAGGAGGATCTGGAGTGAATATCACTCCAAAAACCCCAAAGAACAAGAAGGTGTGAGGTTGTTTTTGAGCATAAAGTGCTAGGAAACGTCAGATAATCAAAGGAAGTATGACAGGAGGAATGTAACTGCATGTTCTTCATTTAACAGCTGACGATAAAACCCAGAAAAAAAAAAGCTGGAGGCTTTTCTACTAATGCTGATAAAATTCAGTAAGTGTGTTATTACTTTCTCCCTGTATCATCAGAGTTGAAAATGTGGAATGATTTGTTTTGGTCTCATTTTTGTGTGTGGATTACTTGGTTTGCTACTGACCTCTGGTGTAAGTTTCATGTCAATGTCGTTTTTAAAAATACATGTTTTAATAAAAAAGTTAACACCTTTACAACTTCTATCTTTTTAAGTGAATTTTGAAGGTTTGTAGTTGACAATTAGGTTCTCTTCCGCTCTGGATTTTGCACAACAACCAAGGCCACAGTCCCCTCATTCCTCTGCCACTTGTACCTACAAAAGAAACATAAATTACATGTTTGCACCAGAATTTCTACCAGAATCATGCTAATTTTCCAAGAAGACAACATTAAATTGCATTTTCTCTCATTACTTATCAGATATCAGCCTAAGGACAAGAAGAGGTGTGTGAACCGCACTGAATAATTCATTGAATGATTCACTGAATGGCTCATCTTTAAACTAGGCGTTTATGCATTTGCCTGCCTGGGGCATTCAGGTGTGTGGCAACATAATGATCTCGATTGTCTTCTTTTAACGGGAACTGCTAATCTAATGCGATTTGGTGTTTATTTTTTTATTGTAAAAAAAGTAGACCTCAGCATGTCTTAGGTCGCATGCTAAATGTGAATGTATCTGAATGTATCCAATTTGTTCCTTCTGGAAAATCTTCAACCTAGCTTATGTAAAATCTCAAGCACAACAATGGAACAAAATTAGTTTTTCACATTTTTATAATGGTTTAATGTAATGAACGTCATTATCTTTGGAAAACAGCAAATTAGCACCAACACTTTTACCGACTACCAAGCGTAGTGCTGGAGGGGTGATGACTTGGGGTTGTTTTGCAGTCCACGTACGTACATTTGAAGATAAACTTGTTTTAATTTGTGGTTGTACTAAAGTCAAATTTAAAGGTTCTTTGATATTTCCAACATGCTCTTCTAAAGCTGTATTTTTCCATCTATTTGATGAGTTAAAAATCTCTCGCAGAGGCTCTGGTAGAGATCAAATGAACAGCACTGCTTCAATTCACTCCAGTTCATGTTAAATCCACAGTTAGAGGTGCAAACACACACAGCAAACAGCACAGAAAATATAAACAAAAGCCTACAATCAACAAAACAAATACAAATGCAAAATGCTAAAACAGCAGGAAATAAAAGCAAAACGCACAAATGAGAGCAAGTATGAAAAGCTGGAAACTCGCGTTGCAAAAACAGAAGTGCTCCAGACCACTAGGGGGAGTCGTATGGTTTCAGGCCCCCAGTAGAGATTGGATGTTATAATTTAATGGGATTTACAGAATAAAGTTGGAGGGAGATAGAAAAAGTATGTTATACTTAATGACTTTCTCAAACACACAATCTTTTACAATAATACAGAATTTATTTATGTTGGTAATATTACTTACTCCAGACTCCCCCTAGTGGTCTGGAGGACTTCTGTTTTGTGGAGCGAATTTTCAGCATTTGTGCTTGTTGTTTTTACTATTTATGACATTTTCTCATTTGCTTCCATCTCCTGTGGTTGCAGCATTTTTATTGTTTGCATTTGTTTTGTTGATTGTAGATTTTTGCTTCTGTTTTCTGTGATTCCAGCATATTTTTTGCAGTGTTTATTTTTTGTTACATTTGTTTTTTGCGTTTGTGTGGTTTGCTGTTTGCATCATTCTTGATTGCAGAGTATTTTGCCATTTGCAGTACCTTTGTACCTGTTGGCCACCATATAATACAGTTTAATCCTTGATTGTGTACATACAACTTACAAATATTTCTACAATATCCAGAGAGTTTCTACCACTCAAAGTACATTTTCTCATTTTTCGACCATTCTCTTCAAACATGAAAGATCGTTGTGTCAGATCAGCAGTTACATGCTTGACTTAATCTTCAACAAACATCAGCAGATGGCTGCTCACACTGTACCTGGTACTTCTGGAGGTTTATTCCTATTAAAAAGTAGCCATTACTTTCCACTTTTGCCGCATACTTGATTTGAAAGTCGTTGATGGGTAAGTTTTATACAAACTACCTGACTTGAAAATTTAACTTAAAATCAGTTTTTGTGTTTTGTCCTAATTTCCACCTGATTAGCTAACACATTCTGTCAAAATCAGCATCAATATCCCTTTAAAGGTGTATCAATGTAATTCTGAGACCTGGAAAGCACCAGATAAATTGTGTTTTTAACATTATTTATTAAAATTGACTCACTGGCTCTGTTCGGGGATGAGCAAACTATCTCCTGAAGTCAAACTGAACGTCTGCTCCGCCATGGTCACTGTTGAATATCCCTCCTGGGAGAGGCAGAGAGGAGATGTGTTGGTAGGATTAGCTGTTAGGAGATTATGGTGGTTATTAGAGGAGATGGGACAGGAAGTGTCTACGTGCCATTTGCCAAATCCACAAATCAGTTTGCTGGACCGAGGTCTCTGTAAGTCCAGGTCCAAACACCATTACCTGTCAATGACAAAGAAATAGAGAAAACCTTGTTTTATTATTCTGTTTGTATGAACTAGTCCAGACATCTTGGTTTGATTACCAGAAAGTCTAACACTTTGTTATTATTGAGATAGGCTTTGTTGTAATATAATCAACCAAACATAAAACAAAAACATGAGACTTTAAGCTTAAATCAATAAAATTTCAGCTGGTTTTTTTGGTGAATCCAATATTCTGAGCTGCAGAAACATGCAGCTCCTAGCACTCCCTCAAACATGCAGAGGAAGGAAGCACTAAAACTATAATTTGTCTGTAATTAGACACTTCTGAAAGTCAGGTTTTACAATGTAAAAGGCAGCTTTCAACTTGCAGGCTTTATAGATGTGATGCGAGACAGAGAGAAGAAATTTAGTTTATATTCCCCCTGTTTAGGCTTAGAGATAAAAACAATATATTACGATGCAGACACAACCAAGTCCTAATTAGTGGATTTAATTTGTTTGTTTGTGTATGTATCCATTTTAATGAAACAATCCGTCTTTACAGAAAGCTGAAATGTTAGACTGACACCTCATACCTCTGTCTCAAACTGAGCTCCAAAGATGTTGATGGGCCTGACGTTAGCCAAAGATGGCCTCTGTTTGTTGAGCCAGTCCTTGAAGGAAAACGGTGTCATCACATTCATGGTGTTCATCTGGAACGGAGGCTCTCTGAAAACTTCATCTGTTCAAAAACAAAAATGTCAGCAGTTTATTCTTCAGAAATGAAACAGTGTTCATATTAGACTCGTGAAAGCAGAAAGCTCACCTGGATCCGGTTTTCCCGTCTTAGCCTGGTTTGATGCCATGAACCTGTGAGTGACAGATCAGCCGACATCATAAACTTCAACGAATCCTGATGAAATAAAAGTAGAAACGTGTCTCACTCTTTGATAATCGGAACCAGTTGTGTCCCCAGATTCTCGCAGTAGAACCATCTCTCGAACAGGATGTTGGTGGTGTTGTCCACGTAGTACCTACAAGAAGCAACAGGTACTGGTGACACGGAGGCACCTAAAAACGGCCAACGCTGTGAAGAAGTGCTGCTAAAACACAAAACCTTACTGAGTAATTTTAGTCTAGTTTCTAGTGCAAATATCTTATTACGTTTGAAATAAGACAAACTTACAAGTAACTTTTTTGCAAGATATACAGTAGAGGCTTTTTTTAAGCCTCTGTATCTTAATATTGATGAAAAAGTACTTGTTCTATTGGCAGATAAATTAACTTATGACATGGGAAAATGTCTTGTTATGAGTTAAATAATCTATATCTTGCTAAAAAGTTACTTATGAGTTAGTTAGTCTTATTTCAAGTTTGCTAAGATATTTGCACTAGAAATTAGACCAAAATTACTTGGTAAGAGTTTGTGTTTTTTCAGTGCACATACATATATTTGAGTGTGAATCATTTTGAGGCTGTGTTAGAAAAATTGGAGTTGAAATGAGGGAAGAAGTGAGTAGAAGAAGGGAGGTGAACCTCAGGCAGTCTGTTTCAGTCAGCAGTCGCCTTCGCTCCACCACCAGTCCAACGGTGTTGGCCTTTCTCTGCGGGGAGTGGGGGATTCGAGCTGGGAGCAGAAACATCTAAAAGTGAAGAAAAACAATCAGACAGTGAGGCAAAGATTATGATTCAAGTGTGTTTCTCTACCAAGAGAAAACACAGGTTTCCGTTCCAGATGTTGGTGAAACGTCAGCGCTTACCTCGCCTTCTTTGATGTGAACGTCCTTGTGGACGCCATTTTCAATCACCTTCAGACACATGTCTCCCTTCAGCTGGAAAAACAACTATTTCAAACAGAAAAAGACAAGAAATGGGTTAAATGTCGTTCTTTAAAGGCTGCAGTTGCACAATCTGGAGACTGTGTGGTGAACATGAACACATCAGATTTGACCTTTCACCTGCAAGAACTGCTTTCCTCCCCCACCCCTCAAAATGCCCTTTCTAAACTTTTTAGCTTTAGCCACTTATTCTACATAACTAACATGATGAACTCTCCAAGATATGAATGCTGGTGTACAAAAGAAATATTTGGTGTGACGATTTATCCATGCATACTGAAGAAATCTTTAAAATATCCTAAATATTTACTGATTAAACTCTGTAAACCTTTGTTTTTTTAATGGAATGATTCAATCACGAGGCCGGAGTAATAAATTGTTGACATTTTTTACCTTTGAGAGTCAGAAGAATGTAAAATAATAAATGTTTATTATTTACTGTCCAATGAGAGATTTTCACTAGGGTTGCGCAATATGGATGTTTTTTCATACAACATCCAATTTTAAAAAAATAAATTAGAAATGAAAGAAAATACTTTCAAAAAATGGTTTTATTTCAATTATCCATTAACTGCAAGAATGTATAGTATTAGCAGAATAAAGATGCAATTTTGCCAAAAGAAGATCTTAAAATTAAGAGAAAAATCAATGGAATAATTGGTTATTAAAATAATCGGTAGTTTCAGCTTTAAGTGAAAAGTAGGGTATACCTTGGTCAGGCCCCAATCCATCGCTAGACAACAACACAGAGACATAGGACAACTATTTGAATGGTTGTCTTAAGGACAATTTAGAGGGATGGATTAACCTAACAGCCATGTTTTTAGACTGGAGGAAGCTGGAGTACCCAGAGAGAACCCACACACACAGAGAGAGAACATGCTAACTCTACGTAGAAAGGCCCCAGATCGGGATCTGACACCAGCTGCACCACTGCGCTGAATACAGCCAACCAATAGGGACTGCTGAAATTTTCCACTCTTCTCCAAGTTGTTTTTGGAAAATGTTAGGAATTACGATTAAGCAAGTTTGCAAGTCTAGACAGCAAAGGATGCCACCCAAAGAAGTACCCAGTTAAAGATTATTAGGGACACTGTGCCAAAATACACACTCTCAGCATTTCAGCTGCATGGTGGAGTTTACCCAGGTTCATGGAAGATAAGATAATGACACGGGGAAAGAAGACGCTGAATCTCCATTCCCTATATCGGCTAAGGTTGTATTCATGCACTTTTAATATCCTACCTCTTCCCCTTCCTCTATATGATAATCCTTCCTGGTGTTGGGACCCCCAACAAACATGACGAGCAACTGGGAAAAGTGCCTGAGAAAAACAGAAATTGAAAGCAGTCATGTGGTTGCAGCATGTTCACACACAACATGTCTGGTGTCAACCTCCCAAACAAATCAGTCACTGCAACAGATTTTACTGGCTAAAAAACAAATTAGCAAAGCATGTTACTCACATCAGCTTGTTGCACACTGGAGGTAGAAAAGCATCCTGGTTTTCAGCGATCCACTTTTCCACATTAACCAGAGGAACTTGGCTGCTCATTTTTTCTAAATGACAGGTTTTCTATTTCGCAGCAGGACACTATTTGACTTCCTTTTCTTATAGATGTTTAAATGTGGCGATATGAACAGTGCAAAATGCAGAAGTGGGACAAGTGGGAGTTGGACGGTGAGGGAGGAGCTGTCCTGTTCTTTTTTTTCTTTTTTTTTTTTGTACACAGGTGAAAGTTCACCAGTACTTTCGTAATCAGTAACACAATACTGTCCTGCAGTAACTGAAGAGGCTTACAGGAAAACTTTCAAATTATTTTGATCAAATCTAAAGTTTGTTCCTGTCTTTATGTATAAAACGTGATGTTTTTGATGTTTTTTGGTTTTTAACTATTGGCTTACACAAATAAAAACAATATAACTTGAAATTATTAAGCCCCGGTAATTTATTAGCATTTTCTTTATCTGAAAATGCAAATAAAACCTTTTGCTTTCTCACATTATTACAACCTATTGTGAAGATGATTTTTATACTTTAGGAAGAGATCTGACAGCAGATTTGAAGATGTCTAAATAGTCTTGCAGATCTAAAATAAAATTGTCATTAAGGACTAGAATCACCTTAGTGAGTTAAAAGTCTAGATAAATATAAGTATATTTATCTATTTATTTTTAAACGTGTCTTCGGAAAACGTGTGAGCGCGTTTCACAAAATTTTGCACATATATTGTTCAATAGTGGTGAAACTTTTGGCTGAAATAATTTCTCCACTGTCTCCACTAGAGGAAGCTGTTTTATATGGTATGCATTACTTCAAATGCTTTTGTGAAAAACTTATTAAATGTAAGGATGGATGGAAATAACAGCATTATTCATAGGCAATGATATTAATGATATTAATGATGATATATATTAATGATATTACAAGACAGCAAAATTGTAGACAAACTTCTACAATAAGAATACTACGGACAATAGCTCACTTGCTTTTTTTTTTCTTTTTTAGAGTAAATTAAAACAACGGAACATATGTTACACGGATTGCTGTCGATTAAATCTCCAAAAGCAACGAATTTGAAATATTATGCATTAGAAATAAGGCTTTTTCTCGTCAAATACTTTTAAAATTTAGATTATTAATATAGTTATTACTGTTCAATAGTTTAAATCACGGCTTGTTTCACTTTTAAAAAGGAAATCCTTTGTGTGAAAGTGGAAACTTTCACTGGAGCCATGGAACAAATCTGTTCATCCGTAAAAAAATATATCAACTTAAATTTGTTTACACGAAAAACAACACTATTATTCAATAAATGACCGTTACGAGGGTTAAAACAGAGCTTAAAAAGCGTTTTCAAGAAAACAAAACACGCTAGTTACGTAACAGCGTAAGCGCGACGTGATCACGTGATCTGTGGCCCTCGGTGAGGCGGTGCCTCTTGACGGTGGTTGTTCAGCGTGGTGCACGCAGACGTCGGGCAACAAACACCGTTACATTTGTAGTTTGGGATCTAAAAATAACCCACAACAGCACTTAAACGCGTGCTTGGCTCACTACCATTTGTCAAAACTCTGCTTGGGGTTGGAGGATAAATTAGATATGAATGTTCCTGCGGGATTTCGAGCGGATTCGTTAGCTCCCAAGTAGTGATTCCGGTTCAGTGGGAAGGTTTGAACTGTTCTCTGGAAAGTGACCATTGTTGAAATCAGGTCGAGGCTGTTGTCATCCCCACTGGCTGACTTTCTTACTTTCTTTTTTTACGGATTTAAAACAAAAAACAGTGCAAGCTTTTTGGTGTCATGAAAGAAATGTCAAGGTAAGTCATGCATGCGGGACGGTTTGTACTTTCTGAGCGGGTTTTCTGCTCGCGTTCATGAAGAATAGGCTAAAAGCTAATGTTAGCCAGCTGTCACAACAAGGCCTGCAGCCGCCGTTTGCTGCTTAGCTTCTTTGTTGTTTGTAAACTTTTGCAGAAAATGAATACATACACGTTAATGGTTTTTGTTTAGGTAAATGTAAAATATTAATGACTTTAACCGGAAAGAGGGTAATTAGTTAAAGCGCCGCTTCCGTATCGGCCAGCAAAAACTTGCCAACCTGCTAAATTAGCTAATTTGTTAGCTCTTCCAACCTGTTTGTAGCCTCAGCTAGCAGCCTGACTGAGGTTCAGATTTAAACTTTTTGTGTCATTATTTTGTTAAAGCCACACTCAAACTTTTGAAATGTACAAAAATCTAATAGTTTAAGCTTGTTGGTAAAGTAATACTAATTACGCTCATTGCTGTCAGTGAAGAGTTTGGAGTTTTCCCGGCAATAAATCTCAAACTGATCAACTTAAAATGCTAGCAGCTTCCAAACGGGAGACATTCAATAAGTTCTAAATGGAAATATTATGCCAAAACAAACAATAGATTTTCGTTATTACAATTTTTAAGTCAATTGTTATGTAAACTAAAGGAGTTTTGTATCAAAACAAACTATTTCTTTACAAGGTGCATTAAAATGCTTTGTAAATGATGCCAAAATAATGTATGCAGGTTACAATTAAAACAGTTGTCTTTTAAAAATATAAAATTCTGAGTTTATTAGTGTTTTTGAAATCTGAGCTGTTATGTCACAAAAGTGTTCATTAAAAAAATGAGCAAAAAAATTATTCTCAATGTTTCCAGCAAATTATCTATCTCACTGATTATGACAAATTTAAGTTAAAGGCAATTTGAAATATTATATTTTCACAATTTAAAATTGAAGCAAAAACCATCCTGCCATTAAATTAGAAAGTATTTATCTTCAGCCGCAGACATGGCTGAAGAACCCAAACTTTTACAGATGTTTATTGTGTCATGACATTAAATGTTTAATGAATTATGATTGATAAAACGTGGAAAATCCAAATATCGTGAACAGCACATTCTTGTAGTTGTATGTCAAAACAATTCATTTTAAGCATTAAAATGTCTTGCATTACTTCATATTGGGGTGATTTATGTAGAGTAAAAGTAAAGACATTTGCATCATTTTCAAATTTTAACTTCTGGGATGATTAATGTCACTCAATTTACACCGATATTAAAAATAGGGAAAATTAGTTAATTTAGTTGTAATGTTTCTTTATTCATATTTAGGTCAAGTTTGCTACTTTAGATTATTATAGTTTAAATATTATAAAGCGCTTCCGAAAACATTGTGTATAGTTTTTGCCAGAGTAAATTCTGAAAATTAGTATACATATGTATGTTTCTGATACCTCACTTTGCTTGGGCTAGAAAAGTACATGCTCACATCTTTATTCAGCTCATTTTTTTGTATGCATGTTTATTTGTTTGGCACATTTAAGCACTACGGCAATTAAAAAGTTCTCCTCATGATGAAAATATAGTGAAAATACCAAAAGACTGCAGTGGCATAAGTAAGGAAAGCAGGAATTGTTGAACTGCAGACCATAACTACTGTTTCTGTTATAAGTCCAAAAAAAGTTCAAGCATATTGGTTTTTAACCTTGATTTAAAGGAAGTTGGTGTTTCAGCAGTTTTCTGGAAGTTTATTTCAGATTTGTGGAGCATAATATCCAAACGCTGTTTCCATGTTTGGAAATTGGACTTGAACCTGAAGAAGGTTGATACAACAAGAGCAGATCTTTAATGTATTTTAGTGGTAAGCCATTCAGTGATTTATAAACTAACAGCAGTATTTTAAAGTCTATTCTTTGAGCTACAGGGAGCCAGTGTAAAGACTTTAAAACTGGTTGATGTGCTCTAGTTTTAGTAAGTGAGCAGCGGTGTTTTGGGTCTGATTGATTGATTTATTTATTTTTTATTAAGGCAGACCTGTAAGAGCATTGTTACAGCAATCAATGTGATTAAGGATAATCACATGTACGAGTTTCTATAGATCTTGCTGAGGCATTAGTGATTTAATCCTGAAAATGTGATGATAGAAGGCCGACTTTGTAACCGTCTTTATGTGGTTCTGAAGGTTCAAGTCTGAACCTTCAGAACGAAATCTGAAGGTTTGAAAGCTCGAAATCTACACCCATATTTGTAAGTGAGCAGCGGTGTTTTGGGTCTGATTTTTTTTTTTTTTTTTTTTAAGGCAGATCTGTAAGAGCATTGTTACAGCAATCAATGTGATTAACAATAATCACATGTATGAGTTTCTCTAGATCTTGCTGAGGCATTAGTGATTCAATCCTGAAAATGTGATGATAAAGGCCGACTTTGTAACCGTCTTTATGTGGTTCTGAAGGTTCAGGTCTGAACCGAAATCTGAAGGTTTGAAAGCTCGAAATCTACACCCAGATTTTGAGCTTGATCTCTAGTTTCTCATTGTAATTACCGAAGCTGTGATTGTTCCTCTGTAGGTCTAAAATTTATAAATTCACTTCAAATTATTTAGTTCATTAAAAAGTTAAATTCTGCTGCAGGTTGACTGATGGTAACATGTCTATTTCATGTAAACAAAACTAAACATGGCTTAGGACATGGACATGTTTTGTCTTGATCAAGACCAATTTTTACAAATCAAAACTGAAACGTCCAAATAAAGTGGAGAAGATCTCGCATTTAGTAAGATTTTCCCTGTTGGGAAATATCAGTTCTTCACTAAATGTCTCAAAACTCGTCTTTATATAGTAATAATAGTCACTATAATCACTTTTTATTCGAAGGAAAACCTAAAACCATTTCTGAACATTAATTTTCCATCAATTATTGCTTTTCGTTCATATCACCAGGCTGGGAAAACCAACTAAAATCCCTCATTGTTGCTGTTATCTGTTTATTTCTCCCGAGAGGAAAAATCTGTTCGGTACAAATTAAATTTTTATAGACATCTCTTCTAATGGCTGAAATTTGGTCGAATCGTTGCCACGGTGCAAGTGAAGCGTCTCGGAATATCTCCCTCAAATGTTGGTTGAAAATGTCTTAATGTTTTTGTTGTGGAAACGTTATTAAGGAGTAATTTACTGTGTTTTTCCTTTCTCTCTCCCGCAGCGCCATGCCTGGTGGGCAGCAGCCTCAGAAACACTATGGCATCACCTCGGCCATCAGCCTGGCTCCCCCACGAGAAATAGACCATTTGTACACCAAGAAACTCTGTGACGCTATGAAACCTTTCGGTGTCTTTGAGGACGAAGAGGAGCTGAACCACAGGTGAGGTTTTCACTTTAAACCACATTAATCCACACTAACCCTGTCACAATTAATCAATTAGAAGTTGGTTTTCATTCTGATACTTTATTGCAAGGCAATTTTGTTTACAAAGATTTCACAATCCATTTTATTTATGGTTTCGGTTGTGTAGGTTTTTATTTTTGTTCATTGTTTTTGGTTGTTACGTTTAGGCCTGTCAGGATTAAAAGGTTTTGCGATAAATTGTCATAAAAACTATACCGCTAACGATGGTATTGTTATTTTGGACCATTTTCAAGTAATACATTGATAATTGCTTAGTAATGCATGTTTGCTCTCTCAAAAATCAGTAAACTTTAATTTTGTGAAGAATAAATTTTTTTTTAGTAATGCATGTTTGCTCTCTCAAAAATCAGTAAACTTTAATTTTGTGAAGAATAAATTTTTTTTATAGCCAAACTTTTGTTGTGTTTAGAGTTGCTTATGGCTAAATTAGGGTTAGAGTTCAGGTTTTGATATCTTCAATGTTTTTATGTCTTTAATGTTTTTAATTTCTTTTTCTTTTCTCACTGTCTACGTTTTTAATGCCTTTTTAATCTTTTTTTTTATGTAAAAAAGTTTTAAAGGTTTGAGTCCTTGTCAAATGGCGGTTTGACTGAAGAAGTTTTAAATGTTAAAGTTTTTATTTTTACTTTTTCATTTCTTTTTATTTCTCTTTCTCACTGTTTATTCAGTGTCACCTGCTGTTTTCATTTTAATTATGTGAAGCACTTTGAAATGCCTTGCTGCTGAAATGTGCTATACAAATAAAATTTGATTGATTGATTGATTGATTGATTGATTGATTGTACTGAAAAACCAAGTTTGTTGCACACAAACCAGCTTCTAATTTATTAAATACATTTATATTTAATTTATTTATGTAATTTATTTTTTAAGTTGTTCAACTTAGAATATAATCATTTTTAAAAAGTTATTTGGATCTACAATAAAAAAAATTCCCTTTTTTAAAAAGATAAAAAATTGTGATGCTTTATTTGTTTAATTTAATTTTTTTTTTTTCTTGGTCCATGAAAATTTTCGACTTGGTAAAAAGTTTGGACACCCCTGCATTATGATGTCTCTCTAAACAAAATTTTCCTTTAAAAGTATTAACTAGGATGGAAATTATAAAGCTCATTTTTTAAATTTGCAACAGGCTTAGTCGTGTTTAAAATATCTTTGAGTTAAATGTTCTTTACTAAATTAAAAGTTTGTTGATCATAAGAAAGTGAACTTGCATTATTATGTCATCAAATAATTACATGAAAATGGTCTCAAAACAACAATACTATTATTTATTGCAATAATTACCGGGGCATTTTATCGTCTATCGATATTAGTTTTTGTAAAAAAGGAAACATTAAAGAGCCAGCCAAAATCTCATGTTAATAAATGTTTTTGGTTAAATGCTCACTGTTGATTGTCCTTAGCTGTAAGTGTGCACACTTAAAAATGGCAAAGATTTTTCATTTCACAATTTAAGTCTTTTTAAACGATATTAGAAATGCATTAAAAGATGCAAATAAATCATTTCCTTTTTTAAAAACAAAATTAAAACATTTTATACTCTAAATTTCAATACTGTAGCATAAAACTAAAAATATACCACTTGATTTTTGGCTCAAACGTATTTATGTTGATGTCAAATTACATTTAAAGCAGCAGTTGACCAATTTACATCGTCATAACATAAAACAAATATTAAAGCAATAAAAATAAAATACAGAAATATGAAACGGAAAACGAGTTGAATAAAAGTACTCAAATTGACAAAATTTACAAAGGTTTAATTTGACCTCTAATGTAAAATGTACATTTTTTGTGTAAAGTTTTGGTTTATTTCTCTGAATGTTTGTTTTTTTTTCCACCAAATGTCTTTTTTCCTATAGTCTTCATACTCCATTTGACGATTAATCGTTTACTAACTTAGTTGACGATTATTCTAGTAAACGATTAATCGGATTAATCGTTTCATCAGTAGCTACATCACTGCTTATCAACGCATCGTTTGAGTTCTGCTTTGCCTAGAGTCGGGTTGTGAAGGTAACCGGTCCAGGAGGGAAACCCAGATATAAATCTCTCTCTCTCTCTCTCTCTCTCTCTCTCTCTCTCTCTCTCTCTCTCTCTCTCTCTCTCTCTCTCTCTCTCTCTCTCTCTCTCTCTCTCACTCTCTCTTCCGCTCACACCTTGGCGAACCCAAGGTGATTTCAGGTCGGCAGAAATGTAAAGTCTTTCTGCTCCCTGTGTGACCTGCTTGGAAAACCTCCAAAGGGAAACTCCCAGGAGGCTTTGCAGGAGCAGTGGCTCCACTCTGAGTACGGCTGCAGATGACGATTATTTCAGTAATCGAATATTCTGACGATTAATTGATTGATCAGATCTTTTAAAAATTCACATTCTGGAGAATTTTCACTTAATTTAGTCTTTTTTATACAATATTAGTAGTACATTAAAAATGCAAACATTTACTTTTTTATATGAGAAAATTGGGATTTTAATGCAGCAGCGTAGCAGTTTAGTGAATGTTTTATTATTTGTAGCAAATGATGAAGGTAAAATATTTCTAACATTAAAGCTCAGGTTACGTTTTTCATTGTTGGTATTTTTCTACATTTTGAGTGTCTTTGCTCTTCACAGGTGGATAAATTAGGCTGATTTCTGAGTCGGCTTGTCGCAGTAAATCAATTAATCACATGATAAACTAAAACAAACTCAGTAATTTCAATTTCTATAATTTATTGTTTTTCTCTTTTCTCTCTTTCTACCTAAAACTGGTTGATAAAAGTCTTCAGTCTGGTGCTTTTGTCTTAACTAGCCCCCTTTTTTAAAGGATAAATTTGTTTACAGAGATTTTGTAATTAATTTTATGTATTTCGCTTGTTTTGTTTATTTTAGGTATTTAAAATGTCTTCCAGTTCCTGTGTTAAATGTTCATTAAAATTTAAAGTATTGATCTTTGAGAGTGTGTTCTTGCATTATAGTATTTGAAAATTGTCTCAAAACAACAATATTATCATTTATTGCAATAACCTCTGGGGCAGTTTATGGTTTGTTAGCCTCTTTCTGAGTAACATTTCTTTTCTAAACTACATTACTGCTCAGAGTTTAGGGTAAAACCATATTTTTATTTTATTTTTTTACATGAAAATGTTGTCCTACTATACAATGATTTATCTCTGTGTTGCTGCGTGGAGTTGTAACAATTTGCACCCTATTCAATTCACTAAAAATGCTAATTTATTCCCATCTACATGTTTGATAAAATAGCTGACTTTGTAAAAACGCACATGCTGAACTTCTGTTTCCCCTTCCAGACTCGCTGTTCTTGGGAAGTTGAATAACTTGGTTAAAGAATGGATCGCAGAGATCAGTGAATTAAAGGTACGTCTGTCTGTTTCTTGGATGCTGAGGACGCGAACTCTGCCATCGTTTCTCTCACTCATCACCATTTCTGTCCTGCAGAACCTTCCACCGTCTGCTATTAGTTGTGTTGGAGGAAAGATTTTTACATTTGGTTCATACAGACTTGGAGTTCACACAAAAGGTACGTCGTTGTTTCTGCAGCATAGTTAAAGCAAAGTCCTGGGTGCTGCGTTGCTTAGTTCACATTTATCAAACTCGAGGCCCGTGGGCCAAATCTGGCCCGCCGTAGCTGTTTATGTGGCCCTCTAGATTCTAGACTGAACGCTAAATGTGCTTAAATATTATGTAATCAATCAAATAAATGCAGTTTTTATCTGTTTACTGCCAAATTATATCAATCAGTCCCTCCAGTTTCTTGAGAATTATCATGGAAATTTACACAAAATCAATAAATACCTGATACATAATTGGGAGTTTATTACCGATTTTTCTCTAAAATTATTAAAAACTTGTACTAAGCAGCTGCTTCAGCCTTAATTTATGTCAGATTATAATCCATGATCTATACAGAGTAATAAAAGTCACATTTACTGTCATAAATAAGCGAAAATATTTCCACAAGCACTTTGATTTTTATCGCAAAATATCACAAAAAGTATCACAAAATCCTGGATGGACTGACGTAATATTAGATTTTAAGAATTTATTGATATTTTAACAGGTTTCATCAGTACATTCTGGTTCAACCGGCCCTTTAAGTGCCTTAATGATCTTGATTTGGCCCAAAACGTAAATGAGTTTGACACCCCTGCACTCATTCAGTTCACCTTAATTTAAATTCTACTTTATAATTTATATTATATTTGTATCCTGCAGAACTTGAGGAGGCGGTTAATTCTTTGAAATCAAAGTGTTTAAAACACAAGAACTGAAGTTGAACACAATGCTGTCATGTTTTTATGCCATCACAGCAGATATTTTGGCTCGAAAGTCCGACTACAAAATTAAAGCGCTCATCTGGTACCGGTTCTTTTTGGCTTTGCGGTGAAAAGGGGCGGCGCATTCAGCCAGAGTTACAAGCAGGCGTCTGACTCCATTGTGTTTTTAAAAGCTCAGTTTGTCGGCTCATTAGAAACTCTGGCCTGCTTTGTTAGGTTCTTTTGTTCTTGTGTTTTTGTGACGGTGAGGACTGAACCGTTTGTGTCCATCTGCTCAGAAAAACAACACGACCAAAAGGTCAAATATATGCATGCAAAACTCACCTACAGCTCTGGGAAAAAAAATGAAGAGTCCACTGCACTGAGCCCATTGAAAACCACCTGGTTATTCCATCAAATACTGATTTCTGAACTCTTCCTGAGTTAAAACATTAGTTTTGTTGTTTCTAAATGAATATAAACTTGTTTTCTTTACGTTATTGGAGGTTTGAAAGCACTGCATCGTTTTCGTTATCTTGACCAGTTCTCATTTCCTGCCAATACTACATTTTTCTTGGTATTTTAGGAGACATGTTGTCAGTAGTTCATAGAATAAAAGAACGATGTTCATTTTATTCAAACATAGACCTGTAAAAGTAAAACCAGAGAACTGATCATTTTAAGTGGTCTCTTAATTTTTCTACAGCTGTACAATGGAGGAAATAAGTTTATTTTATGCTACTATTGATAGAATTTTAAGAATACTACTGAGGTCTCATTTATAAAACATTGTGTAGGATCTGTACCAACACTTTATGTCCACCAAAATATAAAATATGTCATAAATATTTTTTAAATGCATCATAGTTGAGTTTTTAAGCCAAAGACATTTTTTGTCTTAAAGCTGCAGTATGTGACTTCTATAAAATGAAATATATTTGTTTTACATATTTGATTAATCTGTCTCCATGCCATGGTGAGATATACATTTATTAAATTAATTTATAAGATTTATGAATTTCATAAATATTAATTTATTAATCTTAATTTACTTAAGATAATTGATTTATTTAATATGGTATCAGCTAATCTGTTAAAAATCGAGCTCCTCTGCCTTCTCCCAGTTGTAAGTAGAAACAACCAATCAGAACCAGGAGGCGGGTCTTGGTGCTGCTAATCACACTGCCTCCCTTGCCCTCTGTTTCACTGCAGCTAGCATAGCTTGTTGTGAATGCTAAGGCTAGTTAGCATAGCCACAGATGACAGCGCTGTTTCTCTGACATTAGCACATTTAGCAGCAAGTACCTGGGGTTGATTGACAGCGGTAGGCCCCGCCTCCTGGCTCTTATTGGTTGATTTTGCCGGGACAGATGCTTTTCTTCAGAAGAAATCGATCTTTTAACAGATTATGTCTCATAAAAAACTGTCACAACATGTTGAGTGTTTCAACAAATAAGTAAAAAGTTTTATGTTCTGCAGCTTTAAATCTTTGGATAAATTATTTTTCTGTACGTTTTAGTAGAATATTAATCTAATGTCTTAATGATGATAAACTAATACTGAGAAATGCTTACACTGTTGAGGCAGCGTGTTGGCCAGTGTGTGTCCTCTGATAGCATTTCTTCTTTTTGTTTTCACTTGTTGGAGATTAAAGTCTCTGCTCTTCAATGTCAAAATGTTTTAACTATCGAACTTGATAACATTTAGATTAGATTGCCCTGCGACAGACTGGCGACCTGTCCAGGGTGACCCCGCCTCTCGCCTGCAACGTTGGCTGGAGAGGCACCAGTAACCCCCTCAACCCCACTGAGGCACAAGGGTGTTAAGAAAATTGATAGATGGATGGATGAACATTTAGATGACGTTTATTATTATTATTTGTTGCAGGAGCTGATATTGATGCCTTGTGTGTGGCGCCGCGGCACGTAGAGAGAACCGACTTTTTCCAGTCTTTCTTTGAGAAATTGAAACAGCATGAAGAGATCAAGGACCTCAGGGTCAGTATTTAATTAAACAACCTGCGTTTGTTTTTAAAGTGAAGGTTTTTTTCAGCTTTTTTGTTATGTTTTTATCCGTTTCTCTTCTCCTCCAGGCTGTTGAAGACGCTTTTGTACCTGTGATAAAATTCAAATTTGATGGGATTGAGGTGAGCCGTAAAATCACAGCCACACAGTTGCCTTTTTATTTTTAAATATTTGTATCATTTTTACAGTAGTATCACATAATATCACGGTGAAACTCAAGAGTCCAAATGGGTTCTTGTTTGCAGATTGACCTGCTTTTTGCCAGATTGGCCTTACAGTCCATTCCAGACAACCTGGACCTGCGGGGCGACTCCATCCTGAAGAACTTGGACATTCGGTGCATCCGAAGCCTCAACGGTACGCGGCGCGGCTCGGATCACGTTCAGACGGAGTCCTGCTGCTCTGAGTTTATTAATTAGACTTTATTGTTGCAGGTTGTCGAGTAACGGATGAAATTTTATACCTGGTGCCAAACAAAGAGAACTTCAGGTTGACATTGAGAGCCATCAAACTCTGGGCGAAACGTAAGTAAATCCACACCTGATCAAATGTTTAAGGCAAATTCAGAGCTGGGTAATAACCAGTTACTTTTGAAATAAATTTACTTGTAGGAGTATTTTTATTATGCTATACTTTTTACTTTTGCTTGAGGGATTTTATTTTGAAGTATTTCTTCTCTTACTTGAGTAAAATTTGTGGATTTTCTACCCACTGAATGAAAAACATGTTTTAACCAGAAGTTCACCAAAGACTTAGACCTGCAGTTTTTGTTTTATAAGTTTTATATTGAAAGAAACTGATTAGGAAATTTTTTTTCTTTTGCTTGATTTTATTATTTTTGTTACTTATATGAATTATTATCATTTTGGTCCTAAAAATACCAAAATTTGCACTTTATTTTATATTTTGATCCATCTGATGACGTAATTCTAAAATATTAAACGATTATAATAATAAATAATTTATAATCTATTTATAAATGATAAATAATTTATGATGATCTTATGATTATCATAAATTAATCATCAAATATGGTCATTTGATTGATTTTTAATATCAAATGATCATTTAATCGTCACTCAAATGCTTGTGTACTCAAAAGTAGTTTACTACTCAAGTACTTAAACTCAAGTACTTCTGTAGTGAAGCACTTCTGTACTTGAGTATTCAAGAACTGAGTAGACTACTTTCACATTGTCTACTTAAGTACTCAAATGATCGAGTAGTACTGAAGTACTCAGACTCAAGTAATGAGTAAAATACTTTTTTACCTTTGCTAGAGTAACAGTATGTTGAAGTAGTGATGCTCAGTTTTTGGGATATTTACGACCAAGCGTTTCTTGCGCTCTTCGTGTTTGCAGGTCGAGGGATCTACTCCAACATCCTGGGTTTTCTGGGTGGAGTTTCGTGGGCCATGCTGGTGGCCAGGACCTGCCAGCTCTACCCCAACGCCGTAGCCGCCACACTCGTCCACAAGTTCTTCCTGGTTTTCTCAAAATGGTGAGTTCAGAGGTTCGTCATACCTTTGGTTAACTTCAGTTCTCCAGCATTTATTTACTGTGTTTTTGTCATTTCTCCCCCCTGCAGGGAATGGCCGAATCCTGTGCTACTGAAACAACCTGAGGACAGTAATCTCAATTTACCTGTTTGGGACCCCAGAGTGAGTATGAGCGGCGGTTTGTTTCTGGATGGGTTTAAGGAGAAGCTCCTGCTGTGAGCATTTCATTCTGCTAGGAAAACGCAGCTTTAGCCATTCAATAAAAAGAACTGCAGAAAAGACTCTGAAATAACTGATTTATTTCAGTGCAAGAGGTGAAACTTGGTATAAAGATTCATTACATGCAGAGTGATGTATTACAAGCTTTTATTCCTGTAGCGTTTTATAAATGGTGACAAACAAAACATTCACGTTCTCTGGAAAATTTTATACGAACTCTTTTTATCATTTTGAAGAGTAATTTATGTAGAAACCGGCTGTTTCAGAGTGCTGCAGCCAAGAATTGTGATGGAAAGTTGAGTGGAAGGAAAAGCTGTGGTAGGAAAAGTGCACAAGTAACAGATATAGCTGCAAAAATCAGGAAGAATAGTTTTTGCGATTCACTGCAGCTTCAATGTACAGATGTATCCAGAATGTATTTTTATTAGTGTTGTATAATTATTATTATTAATTTATTTTTTTAGAAATTCAGGTTTAGGGGTTTATTCACTGAAACTTTTATCACTCTGTGTAATAAATCCATTTTAATTTTTACCTTTTTAATTGAATTATCATGATAAAAGCTGTTCTTTATTTGGCCCAGTTAGATTTTTATTACTTGTATCCAATAGATTTCTACACCAGGGGGCGCTGCAGCATATTTTATCTCTCAACCAGGCTGTGAGCTGGTACTTCTGTTAAATAAAATAAATGTTTATTTGCTCATAAATCATTCTGCTACCAAAATAAACTCACTTTTTCAAACTTTTGTGTAAAGTTTTGTGTTCCTTCGGTAATAAATGCGTTTGAATAATTTGTCTGTCTTATTTTAATTTAGTCCAAATAAATGAAAAGTCATGGAAAACATTTCTAAAATATGCAGAATCTTTTTTGGGAGATGAAGAAACTAAAGAAGGGAACTAAATCGTAATACTTTCTTTTTGTTGTTGTTGTAATGTTTAAATAAACAATAAATATCCAATTGTAGTTCTGACCTGTAAATGACATTATTTTCATACTTAATGATTATTTACTCCATATTTGTTTATTTTTTTCTTATATTTAAATGGCTTTTATGAATACAATTAATCTATTAACAGACATTTTAAAGCATCACATAGTTTATTATAAGAGCTCTCACTCGGTTCTATTGTGGCGTTAAAGTTTATAAAGTTGTTTTCTAATTTCTGCACATGAAGGAGGACATGCAGCAGAAACATGGAAGTTATTTTGTCCGGCAGCGTGGGTGTGTTTGTGTTCTCATAAGTAGAGAATCCAACTCTTGTTCCTCTTTTTTTTTCTTTTTTTTTTTTAAGGTGAACCCGTCTGACAGATACCACCTGATGCCCATCATCACGCCCGCGTACCCCCAGCAGAACTCCACCTACAACGTTTCCACGTCAACGCGCACCATCATGACGGAGGAGTTCAAACACGGTAACGCTGCTTTGTTTTCCCGGAGACATTGAATGTGTCGCAACTCCAATCCTCCAGAGCCAGACGTGAGTTTAATGTAAACCAGTGGTCCCCAAACTACGGCCCGCCTCCACATTTGGTCCGGCCATATATTTATATATTGTATTTTCCGGTTTATATGTGGATTTTTCTTCTGCCACTGCCACTGTAAACTGTGGGTGTTTTGTTTTGCATGGCGCATTGCTGCCATCTGTTGGACTTTTAGGGAACTGCTTGACTTTTATGTTATTTAATCAGTACGGTTGTTTGCTTGCGGTAGAGCAGATGAACACGTGTTTGTTATGAACGCCGTATTCGAGGTCGAATTCTTCGAAGCAATGCCTGTAAGTAGCAGCTTATACTTTATGTTAACATATGAGGAATTCATATGTTAAAGTTACTTTCCCTCAATGGAATATATACTAGACAGTCCCAGTGACCGTTTCACTAACGGTTTTTGTCCATGTGCTTTCTGGGCATAAATCAATCGAGTAACGCGTTCTTAGGCCTGATATGACAAGCTTTTCCACCAGGTGTTTGCTAATTGTTGCTGCCGCTAGTCTGTAGGAGCTGAGTGAGTGTTTGGCTCTCGAGGATCGGACTCGGAGACTCGTCCTCTGATTTGACCTTCAGTCACTCGTCTGTTTGTCCTGAACAGGTCTCAGCGTCACAGACGAGATTCTGCAAGGCAAAGCAGAATGGCCGAAGCTCTTTGAACCACCCAACTTTTTCCAAAAGTACAAGTACGTCTTTGTTGTTTGTTTTTGTTCAGATGTATCTTACACAACCAGAGCTGCCTCCAACGCTCGAGGATGAGGTTTCCTTTACCCTGAAATATTCAAATGCAATGGAAAAACTTTGTTTCAACCACAGAATAAAATGTAGACGGCCTACATAACGGGTCAAATCTGGTTCATGAGGCTTAACTCTTTATTAGTTTGACAGATATTTAAGGGAATTCCTCAGATCACTGATGACTCAAAATGTTTTAAGGTTTCTCTAAACATGTTCTGTCCCGACAGGCATTACATTGTTCTTACTGCCAGTGCATCCACAGAGGAAAACCACTTAGAATGGTAAGTGTTACTGGTGATCCTCATTTCTACTCTCTGAGCTCAACAGAAACAAAATGTTTCACTCAGTCGTCTGGTTTAACAGAAAATCATCCAACTTTCAGTAAAAACATGCGTTGCTAGGAAATGTGCGTTAAAAAATTTAAAGATTTTTGTTTCAAGTCTTGATGTACAGCTCTGGAAAAAATGGAGCCGTCTGCTCTGAACCCCATTAAAACCTCTTGGTTTTTTCACCAAGTGCTGATTTGAGTTAAAACTTTATTATTGTTGCTTCTAAATGAATATAAACTTGATTTCTTTGCTTTATCTAGATCTTAAAGCTCTGCATGTTTTTCGTTATTTTGCCCATTTCTCATTTTCTGCTAATAAATACAAAATTCTTGCTTTTTGTATTTATTTATTTGACTTTCAGAGACATGTTTTCAGTAGTTCATAGAACAACTACTGACAACTGATTTTACTCAAAAAGTAAAATCAGATGAACTGATCGTTTTAAGTGGTCTTTTAGTTTTTTCCAGAGCTGTATGTGCATCCGTCTGGGCTTTGATTAGGCCATTGCAACACCTATTTTTGCAGATGTTTTGTTTCCATTTTTCAAACCTAGAATCAGCTGTTGGGGTTCATTGTTAGCATAAAGTAGAGGTGGGAGATAAATTGATTTTATTGATTTAATTGAATTTTCTATTTTGTTTTTTCTTTTTAGATTTAATTATTGGAAAATCAGTTTTTTATTATTATTGCTTCTCTATTTCACCGTAGAGCTACCACCATATTTTCTTTTTATTTTGACTATTCAATCAGGTCAGAAGGGAAGGTTGAAATAACACCAATTTTTAAAAATGTTTTCTGACATTTGTAATTTCTTTTTGAAGAAAATAAAATCTGATTTTATTTGTAAGCCATATCGTCCAGCGTTGAATCTCACTTTGCTTCAACGCTTCTCCCAGGATCGGCCTCGTAGAGTCGAAGATCCGCGTTCTGGTGGGGAACCTGGAGAGGAACGAGTACATCATGCTGGCTCACGTCAACCCGCAGTCCTTCCCCGGCTCCAAAGACAACCGCAACGAGTGAGTCCCCGCGCTAACGAGGAGTCCAGGTCGGGCCCTGAAAACCGTTAAAATGGGTGTTTTTCTGCCGCAGAAACGACTTTGTCTCCATGTGGTTTATTGGGATCATCTTCAAGAAGGTGGAGAACGCAGAGAGCGTGAACATCGACCTCACGTTTGACATCCAGTCCTTCACAGACACGGGTACGGCCTCCAGACGCTAACGTAGCTTAGCATAGATCTGTGGCTTACGTACAGAGTCCCCAAAAATTGTACTTGAGTAAAAGTAGCACAACTTCAACATGTTTTTACTCAAGTAAAACTAAAAAGTAGTAAAAAGGTATTTGGTAAAATGTTTACTCAAGTGTTGATCACCTGATCAAATTATCAATCATTTAATGTTTAAATGTTACGTCATCAGATGGACCAAAATATAAAGTTTAAGTGGAGAATTTTTTATTTTATTTTAAGGACTAAAATGACAATAACTCATAAAGTAACAAAATCCGGCAAATTTTTACTTTTTTAAAATCGGTTTCTTTCAATAAAAAACTTTATCAAAAGGTTCCTCCATCGCTAATTACATGCGTTTCCCTGCAGTGTACAGACAAGCTAATAACATCAACATGCTGAAAGACGGGATGAAAATCGAGGCGACGCACGTGAAGAAGAAACAGCTCCATCAGTACCTCCCCCCCGAACTGGTGCAGAAGAAGAAAAGGGTTTGTTGTTTTGCGTTTTTTCTTGTTGTTAGTACTTGTTTTGTGTTTTCTGTTTCTCGTTTCGTTTATTCTTTCGTTCTTCTCCTCCGCAGAGCATAGCGGAGGTGAACCGAAGCTCGAACGGTGGAAGTTCGAAGCGGATCTCCCTGGACAGCAGCCACCTGGACAGCTCCAGAGACACCGACTCAGGGACGCCCTTCAGCTCCCCGAGCAGCAAACCCCTCAAACCCTCGTCGGACACCGACGAAGGGTGCACTTACTTTTTAAACGCTTCGTTCTGTTCCTCCTGGAAGTCGATGACGCACCTGTTGATGCAAATTCACTCATTATTCGCAAGTTAAATCAACTAAATCTGACCAGTCTCCTTAAGATTTCTTCCTCTTCTTCGTCTTCGTCGTCTTCTTCTTCTTCCTCCTGCTCCTCTTCGTCTTCTTCTCCTTCTTCGTCTTTGTTTAACTGCAGCTTTTATCCACAAATCTGTTACCACCAGAACTTAAGAGTAGCAACACTTCAACTTATTTTTACTCGAAGGTAAAAAGTAGCCGTACAAGAAATTACTCAAGAGTAAAAAAGAATTTGATAAAAAGTTTACTCAAGTACTAACTGATCAAATTATCATTTAGTATTTAAAGATTACATCATCAGATGGACCAAAATATGAAGTTAAGTGGAAATTTTGGTATTTTAAGGATGAAAATGACAATTATTCATATAAGTAACAAAAATTAACTTTTTTTTTCCCCCAATCAGTTTCATTCAATAAAAAACTTTGAAACTTTAACAAACTGCAGGTGTGTATTTGAGTCCGGTGGATTTCTGGTTAAAACATGTTTGTTTTTTACTCAGTGGGCAGAAAATCCAGAAATTTTACTCGAGAGTAAAAATACTCCTCAAAGGACTTTTTTTTTTCTTCAAAAAAGTTATTCAAGTAAATGTAACAGAGCAAATGTAACTAGTTACTACCCATGTATTTCAGTGTTTTTGTCAAACCATGTTAGGGCAAAAATAAACTTAAAGTAATGAAAATTCAACTTTTAGAAGGTGCAGCAATAAACAAAACAAATCGACATCCTGGAGGACTGGTTGTTTTTGTTTTTACATCTCGTAAAAGATCCATCCATCCTTTCTTTGTTCCTCATTTCCAAAAATCTGGTGTTGACTTTGTCCCCTCCCTGTCCGCAGAGCGAGTCCACCAAAGCAGATTTTCCTGGAGACGTCTCCAGCGCCGAGTGCAGCCGCCGCCTCGCCTCAAACGAGCGCCACCGCTGCAGCAGCAGCCGTGTCATCGAGCGCAGCAGCAGCGGCGGAGCAGCCGGCGGCATCAGCTGCAGCTGCAGAACAAGGTGAGTTCATCTGATTTTGGTTTGATCGACATCAGAGCATCAGCAGCTTATCTGAGCAACCGACATGTCCAGTTGGACCTGAATGCATCACAACTTCTCACAATTCATCTATCCTTCCTTCTTTCTCTCCTTCCCTCCTTTCCTCCCTCCCTGGTGTCTCAGGTTTGCTCTCTGCACCATTTCCTGTGTTCAGTTCATCTTCTGTATAACTGATATATCCCAGTGGACCCTGAACACATCGCTCCCTCTCCTCTCCATGCAGACGCCGCTCGCTGCTCGCCGCCCGCCGGATCGTCCATCAGCGGCGCCCTGAGTGACGCGGTGAAGCCCAGCAGCCCTAAGGAGGAGTCCAATGGCCTGGAGGAGCCACCCCCCGCCCCCGCCGCCACCAAGAGGCCGCACTCGCCCACGCAGGACGACTTCGCCAAGAGGCACAAGGAGTCGGACGTGAGTCTTCGGTTCTGATCCGGTTCAGCGTTCTGTTGCAGGTGAAGCTAACTGGTTCCTGTGTTTGGCTGCAGGCGGCACCCAGCGACGACTCGACATTCAAGGAGCCGTACCCGCCGTCGTCGGACTGCAGCCCTCACGGCGAGGCACCCGGCACCGTGAGTCGTCCTCCATTTTGTTTTCTGCTGCAGCTTCGATGGTCTGGATTTTAATTTATGGTTGGAAAAGTTTGGAAAGAAGGAAGGCCTGGAATTCAAGGCTTGATTTTTATTTCTTACGGCCTTTTCCTCCAAACAAAAACACTTCTACACTTCCTCCATCCTTCTTGTCTTCCTCCATCCTTCTTGTCTTCCTCCATCCTTCCATTCTTATATCATTTTGCTACTCTTCTCCTTCTCTCCTTTCTTCCTTTCTTTTTCTTACTTTCTCTTTCCTAATTTCTTTTCTATCTTTCTAAATTCCCTCTATCCTTTCTTCATTCCTTTGTCTTTTCTTTCTTCCTTCCCTCCATGTCTTTCCTCCTTCCTTTTCTTCTTTCCTCCTTCCTTTTCTTCTTTCCTCCATCTTTCCTTCTTTTATATCCTTTCTTTCCGTCCTTCCCTCATTTGATTCTTCCCTTCCTTTCTTCCCTTTTCTCCTCTCTTCCTTCCTTCCAGAAACTCATCTGCTCGTCGTTTTCGTTGAATCTCTGTCATTGATAAATTATCTGAAGTAAATTTACGGTGAATTTGAACTTTGAACTGATCGTTTTTCTGCCGTTTCCAGATAAAAATCTCGATGTTTTGGTTTCAATCTGCCGTCGGATCTTTTAGTCGTGTTGATGAACAGAACGTTGTTTCTTCTTCTTCTTCTTTTCTCCGCTAGCCGCCTCACTCTGGATCAAAGGCCAAATCCATTCCAACCATCGATACCTCGAGAACGCAGGTATTTAACTCGGTTTCATTAAACGTTTTGGTTCATTTCATCTTTTAAACGTTCCTGTTCCCGTTCTCAGAGACTTCCCAGCATGGAGCTGCCTGACGCCTCGTCGCCGCTGCCGGCCAGCAACAGCTGCCGCGTCGTGAAGAACTCCATCAAACTCGCGCTCAACCGTCACAAGTAACAGATTTAACCCGTTTTCTGAACGTTTCTGGTTTCCTGGGCGACGCCGCTGAGGTTTTGTCTGTGTCCGAGCAGCGTCACGCCGCCCAAGCCGCCGCTGTTTGACGGAACGCTGAACCCAGACGCTCCGGCCGCCAGCGAGGAGAAGGGCATGTCCATTCCCGTCATCGGATCAAGTGAGTCCAACTCTCATCAGTACAGGAAATGTAAACAAAGAGCTTCAGAATATGAAAAACGCAAATTATTCCCAAGTACTTTTGTCTAGTTTCTAGTGCAAATATCTTAGTGCACTTTAAATAAGACACAAAAAGTAACTTAAAATAAATGTTTCAGTTAAATATATAAGAGCTTGTTCCAAGTAAATAATTCCCAAAAAAATTACTTCCCCCTTAAGTTACAGAATTTTATACACAAACGTTTTTGTTTAAATATAAAAGGATATAATTTGATGCACTTTGGAACCTTATAGAACAGTTTTCAATAGATATTTTAAACAGAATCTTTAAACCTTTTAAATAGAAAAATTGGTTTTGGAATTAAAAATTGTTGGAATCAAAAATGGTTTCTGAATCAAATCGTTTCTGTTTGGAAAATTGTTTTTGAATTGAAATTTGTTTTGGTTAAAATACGTTCAAATCAGTATTTTATCTGAATCCAAAAATGTTTCTGAATTAAAAGTTGTTTGAAGAATTTTGATTTGAAAATTTTTTCAAATTTTTTGAGTCAGACTTTTTCCAAGTCAGAAATATTCCTGAATCCTAAATTTTCTGGCTCAAAAATGGTTTCA
The DNA here is from genome assembly GCF_904066995.2 of Poecilia reticulata. Taxonomy (NCBI): domain Eukaryota; kingdom Metazoa; phylum Chordata; class Actinopteri; order Cyprinodontiformes; family Poeciliidae; genus Poecilia; species Poecilia reticulata. The sequence goes on along the minus strand of NC_088844.1, from coordinate 25,309,537 downwards.
AAGTGCAAAATGTTTCTGAATTGAAAATTGTTTGATTTAGAAACAAAACTATTTTCAAAAATGTTTCTCAATCTGAAATCTTCTGAGTTAAAAATTGTTTGTGATTCAAATTTTTTCCAAATCAAAAATGTTTCTAAATCAAATCGTGACCCTAAAAATTTGAACTGAGCTGCTACCTTTGATAATATTTGATATATTTGTTGAATATCTATTTTAGTATCTTTCAAATGTTCTTTCCTCGGTAGAACATGCGGCCCCTAAGCACACAGCGCCCCCTGTTGGCAGCTCCATCCCCACGCTGGTCAGTCGAGTCGCCGACCCCCTGAACGGCGCAACCTCTAAACGACCCCACTCCCCGTCGTTGGAGGAGCAGGCGAAGCGGCTGAAGGAAACAGAGAAGGCCCGGATTCACATAGCCTGAACGGGCCGCACCAGAACCGCGCCGCAGTGGGCGGAGCCTCCACAGTCGAGCCAAACGGCGACATTTTGGATCATCTTCAGGTCGGTCTGTGCGAACCGTGACGCAGCAGGACGGAAGCGTCGGCGCAGACGTTTCGGGTTTTCTTCCGGCGCCGACCCGCTCAGAGACACGAGAACTACAGCAGCAGTTTTTTACTCCGTCTCCTCTTCCTTTTCCATCTGTGTTTCACAAACATAGCCCTGGGAGATGAGCTGTTCTTTATGTCAGATTCCTTTGTTTCCTTCCTTCTTTCTTTCTTTTTCAGATGACGTTTTAATAATAATAATTATTATAATAATAATAATAAAAAATAGGCGCTTCTTCTTATTCACTCTGCTGGAGAGAGAGAGAGCTCATGTTTGGTCATTCTCCCACATTTCCTTCACATCCGTACTGTAAATGTTGATGTACATAACTTTTTGTCTTTAAAAAAAAAAAAACACACACAAAAACAAAAGATCATCAAGTCTTTTGATTATTCTATTGTAGTTTTATCTAAAAAGAAAAAGTTTAAAAAATTTATTTTTGTTTTGTTTTTGTTTGTTTCTTTGTCGCTTGTACCAACAAACCGTCTCCATCCCTGGAATGTTTCCTTTTTCTTTTTTTTTTATAGCCGCTGTACGAGTTCGATAAGAGCAAACAGAAGCAGCCTTTACGACAGGAATGGAAATGTTTTGTTGTTTTTTTGTTTTGTTGTTTTATCTTTGTCACATCACAGAGCGATCAGCCACAACGCTGCGCACCGTGTCTCTGTCTCGTGTTTCGGTGAGTTCTCCGCATAAAGATCAGCAGGTAAGCGCTACCAGAATGTGTTTAGTACCAGTTTGGCATTTTTCCACCTGACTGGCAGAAAGTCAGGAGAATATGGATCCACCGCGTCCGTACCGTTACGACGGAGAGTTGGGGCCGCGCTAAGAAAACTAAATAATAAAATGACAAGAATAAAGTCGCGAAAATGAGAGAATAAACTGGTAGTCATTAGGGGAATAGCAATATTGCAGGAACTAGTTATAAAGTAAATCTATTACTTTATAACTGAAGTAATAATATTATGAGAAGAAAGTCAAAATACTCTGAGAATAAAGCCTCAGTACTATTCTGGTAATATTACAACTTTATTCTTACTATTCTCAAAATGTTGACTTTATTTTCATATTGTTTTGGGTTTTTTCCTGTTTAATTTTGACTTTATTCTCTTAATGAGTTTATTCTGGTAATATTACAACTTTATTCTGACTTTTCTTGAAATGTTGACTTTATTTTCATATTATTTTGGTTTTATTCTGGAATAATTTCAACTTGTGATATTACGACTTTATTCTCTTATTACTTTGTTCTTGTATAATTTTGGCTTTATTTTCTTGGTACATTCTCGTAATATTACAACTTTATTTTTGTAATTTTATTCTTTTATTTTGTCATTTTTCATCGCGTGGCCCTAATACTCCGTCGTGATTCTGTTTCTCTCCAACCTCTGACTGTAGAGACTCTTTCGGATCAAACCGAACCTCGTTTTGGTGATTTTTCTTTTTCTTTCTTTTTTTTTGTAGTTTAAGAAAATCTTTATTTTTGTTTTTGTGTTGATGAGTTTTGTTTTGGATGACTGGCTGGCTGTGTGCAAGCGCTTAGCGATGGCTGCGTTGACGTGTAAGAGAGAATATTCCCTTTGTTTCGGGTGCTAACCCTCTGCGCCTCCTGTGGAGGTTCTTAGAAGGCATCTTGTGGGTCCACAGGTTGAGTGGGGTGTCAGTGGGAGTGGGTGGGGTGTCCAGAGATGCGTCCACTCCCCCCCACCCTGACCCGTCCTGTAGACGCTGAGTGGCTTTGTGTTTGATGTACGTGTCGAGTGATGCTACTACTGACGCTCTTTCTTCATTAATGCTTCTTTTTTTTTTCCAGAATCAGTTTCCCAAACTAAAATGTACAGAGGGCCGTTTTTTTTTTTCTTTTTGCCAAAAAGGCATCTTTTGTCATTATTGGGGGTTTTCTTATCACATTATTTATATATGCATATTTGTACCATGTGATCTTTTTTGTTTTAATAGCATTCATAGCAGCTAGCTCTTTTTTTTTTTTGAATATCTGCACCACTCTGTTTCAGACGACTCATTTCTGCTGTTCAGAAACATTTAACACAAGTCATTTAGATGTTTGTTTCTAAAACGTATTGAAAGGGTATTTTTGTATGTGTTTACCACTTCCTTTAAATGAATCATACATCCATTAAACCCCTTAAAAAAATAAAACTGTCTGCCTTTATTCATTCATTTATTTTCTTTTGATGTGTTCCAATATTCACCCTGAAGAGAGAATGCATGTTGAAGTATCTTCAGAGTCGCCATGGGAACGAAGGATCTCCAGTAGCAGTCGGATTCGCAGTGATTCTGAAGAGGACTCTGACTGAGGACTGTTGCTTCGACACTCATGACATGCTAACCGCTCAATAGCCGTTAAACAGATGATTTCCAGTCATGTTATTTTCAGTTGAGATTATGTCACTTATTAGCTGTTCTCAGTTGTAAAAACACTTGTTGCCATGGTTACCCATCATAATCCTTCCAGCTGCACTGCATCCAAAAACGTCTCAACCAAAAAAATTAATCAAAATATGAATAAAATTCCACATAAATCAGAGCCAGAGTTGTAATCCTTTGGGGGTTTTATTTAATATTGACTTTTTGTCTAATTCAGTTTTAGGTTTGAATGTGTTTGCTAGTTTTATTAGTTAAATGTGATCATGTTTACATCAGTTTGGTAATAAACAAGACACTTTTAAAAAAGTTTTCAATTCTTGAACAACCAACTGACGTGTTTTATCCCAACTTGTGCTGCCGCCATTTTGTGGACTAGCGTTAGCGCCACCAGGTGGATTATGGAGTGTCGTAATTTGTCGACAACTGATGTAAAAATCACATCGGTTCAAAGGACTGATAGGTTTGTAAACACAAAAATTGAGAATATATCTGTAATTTCAAAATGTTTTGGTTTGATAAACACAGAGTTCCAGTCAGTTTTCCTCAATTAACTTTTTTTATTTCAGATAACAAAAATGTTCTCAATTTCACTTTTTGTTATGTCGTCAGTTTTAACTATAGTGATCAAAACGTTCATTCTGGATCAATTGGAATGCATATCACTCATTTTATTTGAACTGATTGAGGATTTTCTTTCGTCCAAGCTAACTATCAAGCATGGTGGTGGCGTCATCATGCTATGGGATTGTTTTACTGTTGGTGTATGACATGAAGTGGATGAAATAAAGAAGAAATAACTTAGAATACTTAAACATGACCTATCAACAATGATTGTTTTTATTTTACAACAGGCATTAAAACTGCTTTGGTAATAAATATGTAAATTTAAATAAAAATATTCTCAGAATATTTGCCGGTCAAATACCAAATCAAGACAGATTTTAATAAAAGAAAAAAAACGTATCGGTAATATTCAATGACATGTTTTCATAATTTTTCTACTTCACTAACTAATTAGCTAACTGGTTGCTTTGGATTTTAATTTGGGATATAAACTTTAAAGGGAGGCTAAATACAAATATGTGTATTTTTTCCACGCTCGCCTCTTTACGTTATTTTTTTTTAACTATTTGCATAAAGATACATATTTAATCATAATAAATTAGAATATACATTCAATGAAGACCATTTGTCTTGAAAAATCACATTTAAACACGTATTTAACGAACTTTTGATGTTGGATTTCTGTATTTTGTTATTGTTAGCATGATGCAATATTAAAATTTTAAATATGCTTCTAAAATCATATCCACCTGTATATAATTAAGCTACATAATGTGTTTCACTTAGTGATACAGTTTCTCAAATAAATTTACTTTTTGATAATATTTTTAGTAATATTTTAACTTACTTAAAATTGTATGTTTATATACATATACATACTCTTTTAATATGATAATCCGGAAACATTTAGGTCGGGGGTGTTTCAAAACCTTTCGTCACCGCTGCTGAGCGATGAGGAAGCGCTAGCTAGCTAGCTAGCTACTAGCACCCCGCACTATGGCGAGGCCCCGCCTCTCCAGATCCTTTCGAGGCTTCTGATTGGTCCATTGGGAAAAAAACTGTGACGGAGGGGGGGAATCCCCCCTAATGGACCTCTTGGTGAAAAACATAAACTGGTTGATCTCTCTCACTCTCACTCATTCAGTCCGCGGCTTTCCGACGGAACACAACCCAGAGAACACGACTTAAAGTGGGAAACTAGTTCGCACCATGGACGGTGAGTAGCGCCAGTGTTTATTCACTATAACGAGAAGAACTTGTAGAAAGGGCGGGTAGGATGTTGAAACATAGCGAAGTAAGCGCAACTGATTTATAGCAAAAACTGAATTACATGCTAACGGGAAAAGTTGAAAGTGTCCTAACCGAAGTAGTAAATACAAATAATTACTTTTTTTACAGTATTTCAGCTGTTGCTTTGCTGCCGTTTGTTTATTTTATTTAAGCTAACAACAGCTGCACTCTACTTCGGATTGAATTAAATGTTATTGCTGCTACTTTTTAAATGTGACCCCAAATCTCGCATTTTCCCTCCTCAGTTTTAATGCCCTCCATTCTAGAGGGTGATCCACACCTCAGTAAGTCCATTTTATTTAAATTTATTATTGCTTTTTATTCTTTTTATCTTTAAAAGCTTCTATTTTTCTCCCACCAACAAGTATTAAAAAAGCAGTCTATATTTATATGCTGTGTCATTTCACTTCCTCTTTTGTTTTACTGGTAGGAATTACTTTTTTCAGACTTTGCTTGTTTTTTGTGATGGCCAGTGCTTCTCTTTCACTGCTTATCTTCACATTTCATGCATTTATGTTTGGTTAGGCGGGTTTAAGCTGCAGAATCAGCTGTGTACCTGTAGAACAAGCTGCTTTTTTCATGCCGTCGTTTTGTTTGAAATGCAAAAAATGTTTATCTGTTGACGGACTGGTTTGAAAAGCATCTGTTTCCTTTTGGTGGAAAGAGTCGCTCAGCTGTCATCTCAAACTGGATTTTTAGAGTCTTACTATGGTTGTAACAGTGTAATATGTGAAGAACAGAAAATGCTTCTCAGTTCAGTTTTGGTTCCTCTCTCACACGGGTGTCATGTGCAACCAGTTTTGTTTCAAGCAGAGGAGTCAAAAAATGCCTTTTCTTTTCAACACGGATGAGGTTTGACTTGAGCTCCGGTTTCTTGATTTGCAGCCGCAAAGAAGCCCATTTGTTCAATTTAGTTGTGCAAAAATGATGGTGAGCGTATCTAAATCCGTCCAGAATTGCAGCAACCAAAGAGTTTAGTAGTACTTTTTTATATCTTTAATCAAACCTGTCATAAAAAATGCGTCTGTGACAACCTGCAAGCTGTGATTCGAACCCTGAAACTAAAGCGGCTAAAAGGAATCCATATTGTGTGCATCTGTGTTTTTCTTGTTGTGACACGTCACAATATGCAAAACACAACATTTGAGTTTAAACTTTTCTTTAAATTTAATCAAAATGTAACCCTGTTTAAAAAAAAACTGTTAAAAAATACATATTTATCCAAAAGCGAAGTTAAACATTGTCTTAATTCTCTCAAATTATCTTCAAAGAGTCGTTGTGGATGGTGATGATGCTCCAGTAGCAGTCAGTCCCTCAGTGATTCTGAAGAGGCCTCTGACTGAAGATTGTTGCTGTTTGAAATGCTAACGGCTCAGTATCTTTGCAACAGAGCTGATATTCCACAGTACCATGTCCTGGAGGACGCCATCACTGCTAATCCACCTCATTTGCTTTTGCAGTTTCTTTTTAAATCTTTGTCAGTGGCTGTGGTTAGACAGAGAGATGTTGGAGTAGGGGAGGTGATCATTGTCCATCATGGTTAATTGAAGAGATGGTTTAATCTGTTGTAGTTTTGGTTTTTGAGAATAGTTTTTCACAATGTCAGTGTGTTCAATCACCAAGAACTGCTTGGTAATTTTGCCAAAAAAATCCAATATTTTAGGAAAAGATGTTTGTATTCTCAGATTTGTACCGTTGTCCATCTGTCTAACTATCTAATAATCAGCTACAAAAGTTTGGAAAATTTGTATAAATTAGATAAATTCCAACCAACATCTTCAGAATGAGGCACACTCTTAGGGTTCATTCACACCAACTTTATTTAGTTCACTTTAAATCAAACTGCGGTTCATTTGTGTAAAAAGTTTAGTTTGTTTGGGGAATTGGACTTTGGGCCAAACAATTTAACTCTGGTCCGCCTACAAAGCGAGATTTCAGTTCGGTTCAAGTGGATTCTGGTGCAGTTCAAAACCATATATGAACATCAAGCGAAACAGAGACTGCTCCAAAAGCAGGAAGTGGACTACAGAGCTGGGCATTCTGGGTAAATACAACCAGAACAAATGGTGAAATGACGCTAAAATCTGAAGCTACTCCGGTTTTGTTTACATTTTGTGAAGAGGGAAGTTGCGCTCAGTGTCTTCGTATCGTTTCCTTCTGTAGTTATTGGTGCAGAGCCACCTCAGGCGAGGAGGTGAACAGGTTTCTCTAACTGTTTGGTCCGTTTTACACAGCTCAGTGTGAAAGCGAACCGCACCAGAAAATGGAACAGATGTTGCAATTTTTGTCCCCAATCACAATGAATGTAACGCAGAGTCAGTTCCTCCAACAGGAGAGAAAAAAGTCACTCAGATTTCTTCCTCTTTCCTCATTTCAGTGGCTGAGCCAACAGTCCAGATCTTTGAGCAACCCAAGCAGAGGGGGATGCGCTTCCGGTACAAATGTGAGGGTCGCTCTGCCGGAAGCATCCCTGGTGAAAAGAGCTCCGACAACAACAGGACTTACCCCAGCCTGCAGGTCAGCCACAAAATCCACCGCTCTGCACCAGAGTATCTCTAAAAATCACAGCAGATCCCAGGAAACTTTGATTTTCTCTGCAGATCCTGAACTACTGCGGTAAGGGGAAGGTCCGCGTCTACCTGGTGACGAAGAACGAGCCGTACCGTCCGCATCCGCACGACCTGGTGGGGAAGGACTGCAAAGACGGGTTCTACGAGGCCGAGTTCGGCCCCGACCGCAGAGTGATAGCGTGAGTCCACCTCCGGCTTCAGTATCGCTCTTCATCAGCACTCGGTCACAGAAACAATCACTTTCTCTTTGGCGCCGTGTAAACACATCGCCACATTCCAGATTTGCTCCCTTTCAGCAGCATTTGGTTTGTTAATCGGTTTCAAAACGGCTCGGTATGCAAACGGAAGACCTCCTAGCTGCATCAAAACAAACCCGTACAGCAGATTACACGGCAAAATCGCATTTCGACACACACACAAAGCATATTTATCAAACCCATGTCTGTGATGAAGATGGCAATATGGGAATTCCCCGGGTGACATCATCCTTATTTGCCGTGCTTCAGAGAGAGAAAACAAAGTTTGTGTGCGAGTACTGGAGCGTGTGTGAGAATGTGAATGAGTCAGGATGTTTTAGTGCATGACATTTGTATATCCCTCTCAGAGTTCATTTTATAAATAAATTCACAACTTCTGCCCGTCGTATTGTAATGACTCCAAACCCCTGATGAATATTTGAATGTGTGTGGAATATTTGTTGGAACATGACACACCGAGTCAACCAGACGGGTGAGAAGATTTGCGTCATCGCCTTGACTTTTAAACACGACCGTATTGTTGTTTTCTTTTTTGTTTTTTGAAAATCTTGCATCACTCAGGTGTGGTCCAATCAGCTTTGTCCATTTTAAATTCAAGATGTTGCAGCAACTGTTTCTGAATCGTTGTGTTTTTGACAGTTTCCAGAATCTGGGCATCCAGTGCGTGAGGAGAAGGGAAGTAAAGGACGCCATCCTTCAGAGGATCACCAGAGGGATCAACCCCTTCAACGGTGAGTCGTGTTTCCACGCTGAACCTCTTTCTGCTCGCTTTTCTCTGCAGAAACTGACAAAACTGCACAAATGGAGTAATGCACACATTTTAAACATGTAGTATTTATCAAAAATGGATTTATTTACAATAATTCCAGGGTTAAATAGAGCTCTGGGGAAAAAAACAACCCACTGCACTGAACCTCATTGAAAACCTCCTGGTTATTCCATCAAATATTGACTTCTAGAGTTAAAACATTAGTATTGTTGTTTCTAAATGAATATGAACTTGTTTTCTTTGCATTATTTGAGGCCTGAAAGCGCTGTATATTTTTTGTTATTTTGACCATTTCTTATTTTCTGCAAATAAGTGTTAAATTTTTGTTTGGGATTTCGGGGACATGTTGTCAGTAGTTCATAGAATAAAAGAACAATCTTCATTTTACTCAAACATATACCTATAAAAAGTCAAATCAGAGAAACTGCTAATTTTTTCCAGAGTTGTATATTAGTATTTTCCACTAATATCTAATTTTGTAATATTATTTAACAAGGAAACAACAAACATGAAAACTAACACTAATTAAATAGAAGTTTCTATTTCTAATAAATGCTCAGAATATTGAAAGTTTTTTATAAAGTGTTTATTAAAAATGTGAGTTTAAATCTTTGTAAGTGATGTAGATATCTTTTAAAACAGTTTCTCTGTTTTAAATCGGTTCACCAGAAGAAGAAAAGGAACACCTTACTGTTGTCCGGATCTCTAGAGATCTTTGGATGTTTTCATAGATTCTCACTCAAATTGGAAAGAACGATGATACAAAGTTAAACTGATGCGCCTCTGCTCTGTGTGGAGAAAATACGAAACAAAAACCTTTGCAGAAATTTTGTTCAAAACAAGAAAAATTCAGAATGTAATCAGTTGGGCAAAGCTTGTTTTTTCTGTGTTCTGTTTCCTGTTTGTTATTATTTTGGGAACATGTCACCAGGCCTCATCACAAATTTTTGAGTCTTTTTTTGGTCAGGCTCCAATAGCAAGGCAAAAAACAAAATTTAGTCTTGATAGAACTAATAAAATGTGGGTCAAAGGTCAGATCTGAGGTGTTGCCTGTTTATCCAAACCATAACAGATCGTGTTACGTTGTGCTTAGAGATCCATTATTGTCCAGAAAGTCTGAAAAAACCCTGTCTGCTAAAACTCGCTTCTGAGAATCAAACGTATCGTAATCCTCCCCTGAAAATAGTTCTATGAAAATCTCATTTGCACTTCTTAGTTTTTCAAGAACTTACAGTAACCAGTTCATGCTTTGCTCTCCACATGTTTCGCCATTGCAGGAACTTGGTTTTGAAGTAAAAGGAGTCAATATGACTTCAGTTATAATCTTCACTGACCAGTTGTCAGCAGTTAACTTTTGTCACAAAAGAATCTGAAAGCAGGATTTGGTTGTTAGCTTGTGGTCGGTCAGTGTGACCTTTTCTCAGGCGACCTGAAATAACTGCTAAGAGATTTTTCTGGTGTAATTGAAGGAATTGTAAAACTACATGCTCCATTTGTAGTTGGAAATAATTTGATTTTCAAGTTTGAAAATTAACTGGAGGGAAGCTAAAGGCATTATTCTATTGCTATTGCTAGAGTTGCTGACAGTAGTTAGCTTGGTCATTTTGCTAAAAAAAACAACAACAAAAAACATTTTTTTTTTAACCATTAGCTCAACAGTTTAGTTTGAGATCGTTTTTCAGATGCAGTTCCAACTTTTGAGCTCCCTCTTTGATTTAGAGTCCGAATTTATGAAAGAGTTAACGGCTGAGCTAACTTAATATTTGTTGTTTTCTGTGTGACGTGATGCATTCTGAAATCTATCGAATCTTAAGTGTTACAAGGGTGGCTATTAAGTTTTCTTTGCACACTGCTTTGATTATAAGCTTGAAACCCAGATTTTTCATGGGTCAGAAATAAAAGGCTAACTGCTTTAGCTGTTAGCTATTTAGCTTTTAGCAACAAATCAAACATTTAGAAAAATTTACTTTCAACAACACAAAATAGACAAACTGTTACAAAGTACTAACAGAGCTTGAATGGTATAAACTATAAATGGTTAATTAGTCTAAAATTAAATCAGGACTCATGCTAAGCTACAAAACTTTGTAATTTTCTTTCATCTTTTTTTCATTAGAAAAAGAAAATAAATATTATATCACTTCTACTTATTAAGTCCTATTTTTAAGCATTCAAAATATGACTTTAGCCAAAACTGTTAGTGGTTTATCTGCTGTTGTTGGACCGGTGGCTAATGTTGGCTAGCAAATGTAGCCGTGGTTGAAAAGCTTGTAAAAGTTTTACATGCTAGAACATGATAAAACGGAATATTCAAATGTAACCATAAAGCCTACAAAAACAAGGAACAAATTAGAATATTTATGTAATAAAAAACAGCTTTGTGTGGGAAGCTACGTTTGCATTTCCAAACAATATGAGGGAAGTTAGCAGCCGGCTGCTACTGAACAAATTAATATTTGCAAACCTGAACTGACTGAACTAATGTTAAAAGCAAGAGTAGACCAAAAGGTTATTGTTGGTAAAAGTGGTTCTAAAAGGTCTGGATCATTCTCAGATTTATTTACGCCAATCTGCTTGCATCAGTGCCACAAAACTGTTTTACACTGCAAAAACACAAAATTCTGTCAAGCATTTTATGTTGTTTCTAGTGCAAATATCTCAGTATATATGTATAAATAAGACAAAACCAACTCACAAGTAGCTTTTCAGAAAGTAATAGGAGTTTGTTTTAGTCAAGAAATCCTTGATATTAATAAAAATACTAGATCCACTTGCAGATTTTTTTCACCTATAATAAGACATTTTTCCATGGAATACGTGAAAAAAATAGTAATTTTTCATCAATATTAAGGGCTTATTGACTTAAAGCAAACTCCTATAAATTGTTGAAAAGTTACTTGTAAGTTTTCTTATTTCAAGTGTACTAAGATATTTACACTAGAAACAAGACAAAAAGCACTTTGTGTTTTTGCAGTGCTTTAATGGTTTAATCTAGTTTAAAGTAATGTTTTCTCCTAATTGTAGAATCCACAGCCTTTTATCTACTAAATTAAAAGTGAATCTTTGAGCTTTTCTGGTCTTTGCTTCTGGTTTTCCTGCTTTTGCGACCGAGTAAGGTGTTCAAAAACAATTCACAAGAAATGTTTTCAAACGTTGGTTGACCCAGTTCTCAGGCAACTGAGCAGATTTTCCTGCCATCGAGTCGAAAATCCGCTGCCTTGCCGCCGCCGTGCTATCTACACTGTAGCCATTTCCTTTATGTGCTTCTTTCATTCTGCGGTCCTCCCGAGCAGACACGCAGCAGTTCTCGTGTACAAACAGGCGTTGAGCTACTTCCCCATTCTTGGTCACAGTTGCTCAATTCAGATCAGTGCAGGAGGCCACGTGAGAGCTGGGAATGCAGGATTCATTAAAAGAGGGAGGGTTGAAGCGAGGGGCTTCCCCAGCTCTCAGAGATGATGATAAATGTCGGGTAGGGAGCTTTACAGGTCTGTAAAACACGACTGGTAAATAGGAGGTTTGTGTTCAGCTTTAATTTAGACATATACACTTTAAACCTTTTGGTTTTTGTCATCAGAGTTGGGTAGTAACAAGTTACATTTACTCAATTGCATTTACTTTTTTAGCTTTTTTTTTTTTAATTACTTTTAGTTTACTGTACTTTTACTTGAGTAATTTTATTTTGAAGTATTTCTATTCTTACTTCAGGAAAAATGCAAGATTTTTCTACCCACTGAATAAAAAACAAACATGTTTTAACCAAAAATTCACCAATTAAAGACAAACCTCCAGTTTTTGTTAAAGTTTTATATGTTTTTTGTTGGAAAAAAAATGGATCTGGAAAATGTTTCTTTTGCGTCATTTTGTTGTTTTATTGTTACTTTTATAAATTATTGTGATTTTGGTCCTTAAAATACAAAAAATTTCCACTTAACTTTATATTTTGAGCCGTCTGATGATGTAATTTTTAAATATTAAATGATTGATAATTTGATCAGTTACTCAGTACTTGAGTTGACGTTTTACCACATACTTTTTTTTTACTTCTATATCTAGTTTCAACTAAAGTACACATTTAATATGTGCTTTTGTTTTGCTCTCTGGCTTTGATTCATTGCATCTATATCTGTAATAATCCTCATACCTAATGTCTGACGACTTTCACAGCTCCTGAACATATGAAACCGTGACACATGTTCCTCCTGTAATATAAATGAAACCTTTACTCCTACTAGCATTTAGTCTGTAGCTGACTGACACCAAATATGATCACATTAGTAGCTTTTTCCCTCCTGACTTATATTGACAGTTAAGATTAATAGAACATTCAATTCCATTTGGCTCACTCTTTGGTTACCTAGCAACAACCTTCTGAGGAACTCATGGTTACCTAGCAACAGCTTGGTGAGTAACTGGCAAAGCAGCAGTTTAAGGTTTTGCCAACATGCCTCATAAGCAGCTTAAAAATAAAAAACAACAGCGTGTGATGAAAACTGGATACAACAGGAACAGTCACGCCACCAGTTTGGCAATATTTCAGATATTTAAATAAAAAAAGAGTGAATAATTAATGATATCGACCGATATGAAACATTTATATCACAATATGTTTTTCAGTCATATTTCCCAGCTCTACATTATAAGATGAAAATATAGCAAGTGTTGGGTGTTGACTTTAAAACAGGAACTGGAAGTATAAAATTGAATTTATTGTGAAATAAAATGACAAACCCAGCCTCAAATTTCTTAACCAACCCCCACTAATATTTGGCTAAAACTTCCTCTAGCAGGTTATTACTTCCATGATCCAATAATCCAACTGTTTACTTGTGGAAACCACTGTAGCTTTATCTTTTTTCATACAATGCAAAGTAACATTGGCAGAAAATCAGCCCCTCAGCATAAAGCTTCCCCCACTTTGGTTAGGTTTGAAATCCTTGCATTGACTCCTCCAAGCAATTCTTGCCATTGCGGCTAAAAGATCAGAATAATATGCATTAAAGTTTGTAAAATAGGGTTTCATTTTTTTTGTTATGTTGTAAATTTACCACATAACCAGATTCAGATCTGAATCTGAAGTGCTGCTGTTGTCACGAAAGGCGTTTAGAAATGGCTCCAAAAGAACTTCACAACTTATGCAAATACATTTTTAGATCTTTGAGCACCAATGTTTTAAATTATTTAGGTGAATTAATGTATATTTTGGAGCCAATACTTGTGTGGTACACCAGAATAATGAGAATCAAAACCGCCCCATAGCATAATCCTGCCTCCACCATGCTCAACAGTAGTTAGTGTTGTTGGGATCAACAATTTATTATTTCTTGATTTTTAAAAGCTCATTGTAACTGTACGTTGTATAAAATCTATCCTGGTGTTGATTGGGTCTTGATTTTCTACTAAACTTGAAGCTCGTACTCGACACATGCGTAGCTGCAGCAGAGCGTAACGGGCAGCTGGAAGTCAAAGACCTGCTACTTAAAGCAGTTCACTTCTGCTTTGAAACTCACCTGCTTCCTGTGTCGAGGGAAGATATGACGGTCCCCGTCCCTCAGGGCCAACACGCTTGTTTTACCACCTTTATGCTCGTACACAAACCTGCTGACCCCTTCAGCCGCTGAGTAGACCAGGGGGTTTTGCTTTATTACGCTTCTGTATGTTAAAACTTTCAACGCTCCCGCATAGGAAAATGTATTAATTTACTTCTTATTTTCATCCATAAATCATCTTTTTGTGATGGGTTCTCCTGCAGTGTGACATGAAGCGCCATTTTTTTAATTACAGGTTGTATTAAGTTATCAATCTAAATGGTTCAAGTGATTAATAAGCTCTTGAATCAAGAAATCCAACGTTAGGGGCTAATATTTTTATAATGTGCTGAATTTAAAAAAGAAGCACATCATTATATTTGAGCATTTTTTGGTGTTAGGTACTGACTGAATAATATTTTGGTTGAGAAGTTGACGCTGCTCCACCATGCGGCTCGGCTGAATGATACTAAGTTAGTAACTTATGGAGCTTGTCGAGTGTTTACATTTCAAAACACTCAAAAAAAAACGCCATTCTCAAAGATGTCGTTCTTTTTCCACCATCTTTGTTTATAAATCTGGCTCCACTTTAGGATGACTAGCGGCGCCCTCAGCTGGATGGAGGCCAAACTGCAACACCAAAAAAAAAAAAAAAGATCTAACCAAGCATTATCAAACAATTGGGAACTAATTTTTAATTTAATAAACCATTAATCATTAATTGTTTGAATCCCTAGTTATATTTTATTGGATCACCACCTGTTCACCAGATGACACATAACACGATGACACCTGTGTTGCTGTGACGCAGTAATTTGTTTTGCTTTTTGAGTGTGTCTTCAGTTCATTGTGGTTGTGTGGTGGCGCACCTGCCGATACTCATTCCTGTAGCACAAGACAGGAATGAGCCTTGAAGGAAAGTCCTTAGTTATTGAAACTAATGCATGTGGTTACAACCACAAAGTGTTTACCTTATTAAAAAAAACAAACATCAAATAGGGTCGATGAAGGGTGGTCTGCTGTTGTAGTCTGATGTTTTACCGCAGATGGTTATAGGGGAACATAAGCTCATTATGACTTTCATATAAATTTTGAGATTTTAGTGATTTTATTTGAGTTACATTTTTAGGGTGGAATAGTAATACAACATACAACTGTTGGAATTTTTAAGGAACAAGACCCGAGTGCAAAAGTGTTTGTAAACAAGGGCAGGATTACTCTATTAACACTGTCAATTGTCAAGCATGGTGTGGGCAGCATCATGTTGTGAGGCTGATTCTTGCTCTTGGTGATACTGGGAGAAAAGTGGATGCATTTAAGGCTGAAATGACTAATTGGATTAATTGTGATGAATCAATTAAACTAATTTAGTAATTGATTATTCGTTAACTGGAATACACAGACTTGGAAAAAAAGGCCATTTGGTTAAAGGACAATGTATTCAGAAAAGTAGTTAATCCAGAATTGTTCAAAATTATATACATTTTGCATTTATTTACAAAAAAAACTTTGTCTGTAAATATGTTCTAGCCAGAAGTCCTCAAGTGGTAGTTTTAGCTTCACCTGTTTCAAATTCTGTTAAAAAATCTCAAATTAATCACCTTTTGCCATCCAATTATTAATTAGTTAATCCAAAAATAATCACTAGATCAACCCTACTCTGTATTGATGTGAAGTCAAGCAGAAAGGTCTGAGGTTTTCACATTTTCATCTTAAAAGTATTCCTTAGCTGCAAATGCATCCATTACTACAAATGATCAAACATTTACTGAAGGAATGCTATGTTATTGATTTTTAGGCAATAAAATGTGTAAAGAGGAAATGAATTATTAGTTTAATGTATTTTTATGCAATAACTGAAAGGCAAATCTTCAGAATTTGCCAACTTTTTATCCGAATAATCATTAGAATAATCAACAACTAAAATAATAATTAGCTGCAACTCTAGGTGAAATAATGAACAAGGACTTCCTCTAAAATTTTCTACATCTTAATTGTTTGAGATTTTTCTATGCCAGGAATCTCACCTACTGAAATTAAATATCTAACCAAAATTAGTCCTGGTGTTTGTTGATGGTGACTGGTCAAGGTGCATTTTGCTAAGGGAACCATGAAACAGACCCTCAGCATGATCCTGCCACCACTTTTCTTGGTGGTGGCAGAATAGTGGTGGCACTATTCATGGTAACTTAATACACGGTATTAAGGTAACTTTGACTCTGTATGGTAAAAAAAACTATTAATATAACTCTCACAAGGATGTTTTTGCATATTAAGGCAATAAAAACAGAAAATGAAATTATATGCAGGTTATTTGATAAACCTAGAAAATACTTTGTGCCTGACGCTTGTAAAACCACTAGAAATGTGCACAGCATCGAGTGTGCAGCTCTGACTACAAGGTGCGTTATCGTGGCTGAAAAATGTTCCACGGTGGCATTTGGGTAACGACGAGGAGGCCGAACAGAAACCACGCTAAGGGAATCTCTGTTTTGCTGTCAGATAGGGTAGAAGAGGCTACCCTACTTTGACTTACTGACGTCTGCCTGACATGTTTCTGAATTCAGGAGGATGTCTGCGCAACATTGCAACACTGCCTGGGGTTATCATGTGAAACTAAGACATGGAGGCTGCTGGAAAGTGTTTCCCCTTTTTTATTTCTCTTACTTATTAATCATCCCCGCAATACTTTCTTCTATATATTTGTACTGTGACTGTGTTCACACAGCAGGCAATCCAACCCAAATTTGCTGATTTTTCACTGCGAATTCCAATCTTTTTGCCAATAAAAATCCGACCTGTGCCACTCCCATATGTGGTACTCATTTGGATACATATCTAATAGTTTTCAAAGCCTCTGTAGTCTAAGCAATGCTGCATTTTATCTGCCTATTACGTCATTGACGTAATAGTCAATGACGTCTTCTGCGCCAGAAAAGGCCAGATTCGGTGAATTGGGACATAAATAATGGTTGACAGTGATCAACTTATGAAAGAGATCTGTGTCACTGAGGCGCATCACATCGCCACCCCTCCGAATAGTTCCGATTATGGATCCAAATTTACTTCTCTACAAACATTTCTGCCAATTCTCCACCGTTATAATTGGTTATGCTTTCTTTTTATTAGTTCCCTTCGTCTTGCTGTTAATTAGTGTCCATACTGTCAGCTCCATTGCCGATTAAACTTTGAAAATCGATCCGAAAACGGCTCCGTCCATTATCACTTCCGTAAACAGTGCGTTGCTGCGTGACGTCAACGTTCTTCTTCTGCGCATGCGGGACGCGATGCGAACGTTAACCGTTCGGTGACGCGCTATCCTCATTGCGGTCGGGTTTAATTAGTTGTATGAAACGACCTCGCAAAAATAAAAATAATTTTAGCAACAGAAAGGGGGAGAAATTGAGCATCAAGACCTGTTGCGTGAACATTTGGCGATACAGCTATTGCACATATCCTAGTAACGGTTACTTAAGCGCCAGAGACACAGAAACACAATGTTGCAAATCCTAAAAGGTGGAGAAATTGTGAGTCACGCAGTGGAGACACTTTGTGGTGAGACCTGGCACCTGCCTACACTTCTTTTTCGCTCTCACACTCGTCTCCCACAGTCACGCTAACCACTTGTGCCCCACAGCAAGCTAACACCCGCCCCTATCCGCGGTGCCCCCCGTTCCTCCCCCGGCAACATCATCTCCGTACAACCTGGCTGCAAACTTAATGCAACCCAGGACGTCTGCTAATCGCGGTCCCGCTTTCTTTCTTTTCCACCACAAACACACACACACACACACACTCACTCACACACACACACCAACACTCCCCACTGCAGCCACCTACGACCCACTTTCGTGCACCTGTCCAGCGGCTTCCTCGATCTGCGCACTACACCAACACTTTTGCAAGTAGCGATCAACCCAGCTTGTTCCGTCTGTAGTTCCATCTCCGTTTAATTTCTCCCTCCTTCAGTTTCTCCACTGTGTGTTTTGTGTGTGTCTGCCACCTACAAGCACACAAACCTGATGACCCGACATAAATATGAATAAGCTGCTGCTGCACACTGCGGTGCACCTGTAAGTTAATGTTAGAGGCATCCAGGAAATAAACGTGTGCAAATATGCATGTGCAGCTTTGCATTTGGAAAACCTTCCCTTTGTCTGAGTATAACTGATCGCCATTCTTTTACATATTTAGCAGATAAATTCCTGTTTTTGACTACTGGAAGTTAAACAACAAAACTGTTGCTTTTGAAGAGCATAATAATCTGAATCCACAAGCATTAAAGATTGTACTCAAGTTGTCAAACTAAAACAGAAGCATTTTCTCTAAAAGGACACCTGCAGCATATTTTTAAATGTCCGATTTATCTAGGAATACAACCCAAATCTGTTTTATTTGCCAAATGCAACCCATGTCTGACTTTTTTGCAAGTGTTTTCAAAGCGTTCTATCATGTCTTATCTGGCTTTTACACAGAAAAAACGCAAAGTATTTCTGGTCTAGTTTCTAGTGCAAATATCTAAGTACACTTGAAATAAAACAAAACTAATTTACAAGTAATGTTTCAGCATAATCTAGGAGCTTTTTCAAGTCAATAATTCTTTAATATTGACTAAAGAGTGCTAGTAATAAGTGAAATAATATTCTAGTGGAATAAGACATTTTGGCGCAAATCTGCAATAAAATCCCTAAAAAAATAAAAGAATCATAGAGTTACAACTCAAATATCTTACATCTATTTTTAAGTAATTGCTGCCAAACAGGGTTTGATGAGCTGTTGGATGTTGGGTTTGTCTGAAGGTTTGGGAAAGCCTGAGAGTCTGTTAACCCAACAGCTTTCAATCAAAAGGTTAAATCTTCACGTCAACCTCAAAAAGTATCGATGTTCGATTGTAACCGAGGACTTCTGAATGACAGGAGGGACATTTTCTCAGTTCTTCTTTTTCTCTCTCTGCAAACAGATCAAGATGAGCAAAACACAACAGGCCTTAGAAAGGGGGGATTCAGCTTTTGCACTAAAAATGTCCACAATGTCAGTGAAGTGTTGAACTGATAGATAGCCGCAGAAATCTTCAAAAACCTGGCAGCCAAAACACACAAAAAAGGCGCTAAGAAAGTCTTAGAAGACGTGTCCCACCACTTTCACACACGTCAACAGCCGCCGTGGTCACTCGTGCAGGGAGCCTCATCTTTTGCTCCCCGTCTCACGCAGACGCTTCTTTTCCACTCTGAGGTGACGTCGCACGGCGTCACCGTGGTGACAGGTTGTAGGCGGGGATGGCCTCGCTGTGAGCGCAGGAGATAGAAATTGAGAGGTGGAGGAAGAGAAAGTAGGCAGATGTGAAAGCCTGATGTCGGTGTTGCTGCGTGGGCGTCTCTCAGTGAGAGCTCTCCCTTCAAGGTGTGTGTGTGCATGTGCATGTGTGTGTGTGTTGATGATGAAGGCGGGATGTGTGACGCTCGCATGTAGATGTGTGTGTCTGAGTGCAGACGATGTACGGTGAGCAGGTTAGCAACAAAAAAAGGTGCATCTGAAATTTATACGGCCTCAACGTGAGACGTATTTACAGTATTACCGCTCTGACATTGTGCAGGATTATTATTATTATAATAAGTGATAGTATAAGTCATAAAGATAAATAGTCCTTAAAATAATCTGGTTTTCTTGAACTTTGTTTCTTTCACAGAACCTTTTTGAATTTTCAAGTTTATTTTCCTGTATTTTACTCAGAATCTACAGATTATTTTCCCAGAACATATTCTACAGGTTACTCATCGGATTAATCACAATTAACCTATTATTGAAATAACCGTCAACTAATTTAGTAATGAATTATTCATTAACTGGAGTTTTCACATTCGGAAAAAGAGCAGTAATTAAGCCAGAACTGTACAAACAATAGATACATTTTGCATTTAAGTTAAAAAAACATTGTCTTTAAATATGTTCTACTCAAAACCACTTACCTGTTTCAAATTATGTAATAAAAAACTTCTGTTAAACACCATTAACTATCCAGTTATCGATTGTCTAATGCAAAAGACAGTTTAGATTTAGATAAATCAAGCAGAAAGGGACGAACTTTTCTCATGTTGATGTTAGAAGTAATTTTTTTAACTGCAGATGCATCTTTTGCTGAAAATGATTAAGCATTCACAAAAGAAATGCTATATTGTTGCATTTTAGGCAATAAAAGGAATTTAGTTGTTTATTTGCATATTTTAATGTTTTTCTAATATTTAAAGAATTTGCAGAATGTACCAATTTTTAAAGATTAATCATCAGAACATAATTAACAAAATACATTTCTAAAATAATTGTTTGCTTGCTACTTTACCAGAAATTCAAGTTTCACTTTCCAAAACCTACAGATTCATTTTCAGGAAGGTACTTGCTGCTTTCCTGTCCAAACCCAGAACTAAAAAGTTACTTTAATGGAAACTTAAAGGCTCGAATGCAGAGAGCCACTGAATATTTGGTGCAGATTATTAAAGGCTGACATGTTTGTGTTTGTCTGTGTCGCCTCAGTGCCCAAAGAGCAGCTGATGCAGACGGAGGAGTACGACCTGAACGTCGTCCGCCTGTGCATCCAAGTTTTCCTGCAGGACGAAACCGGCCACTGCACCCGAAGACTCAACCCCATCGTCACCAACCCCATCTACGACAACAGTGAGTGTGCCGAGCTCGAACACCAGCACGCACACCAGAATCACATCATGCTAGGTGGTTGGAAGCTATGAAAAACGGCACTGACTGGCCATGAAGTTGGTTTTAGGGAAATGCAAAATGGTGTACATTTCAGGTTTAACATTAAAGCGAGATATTATGTCTAAATTTACAACGCACAAACACTGAGACTGGCAAAAAGCTGCACCTAAAGGGTGTCAAAACCTTTGTGCATGTGTCCAGTCTATTTTTTCTCAACATGGTTTCACATACAGAAAGAGGAAGTTCTTTATACACACCAACCCTCAAACAACACCGTTACCATGGAGCACTTCCTCTTTCAAAGCACACATGTGACTTTACTTGCTTAGATCTCAGCTGTCAACCTTTCAGTGCATTTACCTCAAAGCCGAGGTGCAAATTTCTGCAGCTTCAATAAAGTCAACAAGAAATATCAACTAGTAAACAGTTGCTGGAGGTTTCTGTATGTACATGACATACTTTCTTGTTTCTGTGTGATTAGGAGCCCCAAACACAGCTGAGCTGAGGATTTGTCGGGTCAACAGGAACAGTGGAAGTGTTAAAGGAGGTGACGAGATCTTCCTCCTGTGTGACAAAGTACAAAAAGGTACAAACTGCCACAGTCCTAAACAGTTCATCTTAACCACTGGTTGCATTTCTAATGTTTCTGCTGTGTTTTGCATCTTTTTCTCTACATTCGTCTCTCAAATCCACTGATGCATTTTGCTCTTCATTGCCATTTGTGCTCATCTCTTTGCATTGCATCAGTAGCAATACGTGCCAGCCTGAACTTCCTGGACCGATGGGTTGCTTTCTAGAAACTCATAGGTTAAATTAAATTACACATGTTACACTATGGGAGCTTTCTAGTTATTTTCCTTAATGTACATGTTACTTACTGTTAACTTAATAGTTATTTTCAGGAATTCATTGTCAGGCAGCTGACTAGTTCTTTAACTGAACTTATAAATAATTTTCTGGAAACTTACTAGCTCTTTATTAGAACTTAGATGTTACTTTCTGAAAACTTAGTCTGTTGATGCTTTATGGGAACTTACTAGCTGTTTTTACAAACTTACGTTACTTTTAGAGAACTTAGTAGTTCTTTCCTCGAGCTTACATATTGCTAGTTCTATCCTTGAACTTGTATATTATTTTCTGGAAACTTGCTAGTTATTTAACTAAACTTACACGTTACTTTCTGGGAACCTGCCAGTTTTTTTCAGTAGCTTAGATGTTCCTTTGAACTTGCGTGTTTCTGAGAACTTACTAGTTCTTTAATCAGACTTGCAGGTTTTTAGTTTTGATTTGTATATTACTTTCTGGAAACTTACTAGTTCATTTCCTGAATTTATAAATTACTTTCTGGAAAATTACTAGTTCTTTAACTGAATTTAGATGTTACTTACTCAGTCTTTTCCTGAACTTATGATACTTTCTGGGAACTTACTAGCTGTTTTCACAAATTTAAGTTACTTTTAGAGAACTTACTAGTTCTTTCCTTGAACTTATAAATTACTTTCTGGAAACTTAGTAGTTCTTTAACTAAACCTACATGTCACTTTCTGGGAACTTAGCAGTTTTTTCTGGAACTTAGTAGTTCTTTCCCTGAATTTGCAGCTTTCTTTTCAGAACTTAGCTTGAACCTTACAAGTTATAATAACTAAAGTTACTAAAGTTACTTTTTCAAATGTACCTTCAGTTTGCATGTTCTTCCTTCCAGAACTTACTGGTTACTTTTTGTAACTTATCTAAATATACAGGCTACTTTCTCGTAACTCACAGAACGCACCACGAATCTAATGGTTACTTTTACAGAACTACCGCATTGCTTCCCAAAACTTATCTGAATGAACGCAAAATTAGAGGCTACATTAAAAAAATGCACGTTTCAGAAACTTGTTAATTTCCTGAACTTACCCAGAACCTTTCTAGATCTTACTCAAAATCTGCAGATTGGCTTCAGATAACTTGCTTACTTACTGGTTTCAATAACTTACCTAGAAATTAGAGGTTGCTTTTGCAGAATTTCCACATTACTTTTGGGAAAGTTTCAGAAAGTAAACTTTAGGTTTGCTGAAAGAACAGACTGGATTATGTACTGCTACCATCATCCCGTCATCTCTTTTCCCAACAGATGACATCGAGGTGAGATTTTTCTCCGCCAACGGATGGGAGGCCAGAGGTTCTTTTTCCCAAGCCGACGTTCATCGTCAAGTGGCGATCGTGTTCAAGACGCCGCCGTACTACCACACCAACATTACCGAGTCGGTCACCGTGCACATGCAGCTGCGCCGACCCTCCGACCAGGAAGTCAGCGAACCGATGGATTTCAGATATCTGCCCGAAAACAAAGGTGATGAGAAACTCTCGTCACGCTGTTTCTGTTTAACAAGACTCCGTTATTCATGAAAACTTCCTGTCTTCTCTTTAGACCCCTACGGCTACAATGAGAAAAAACGCAAAATAGAGGATTTGTTTAAGAGATCGGGACTCACAGGTATGAAATGTGATCCTGTGTATTCTGCTGCAGTGATTTCACTCCAGCTAAATTCATTAATAATCATGTTTCTCTCTTTCTCTGCCGTCTTTAGGTAGTTCTTTCACTGGTCTTCAAATGGGCCGGCCAAAGGCTGTGCCTCACAGCCCAATGGCTCACATTAGGAAAGGTGACTACTTTTATATTCAGTGTTCATACGGAGGCTTGAAATCATTTAGTTGGTTTCAAGGTTTGGAAAGTGTTTCATTCCTGTATAAAGCACCAGAAAGTTATTCATATTCAAACTGCACCGTTTTGTAGTAAATTACATTCTAACGTTTCATTAAAAGCTTAAGTTTGGAAAATGTTACAGTTGAAACCAGATATTTTTATACACATAATAAAAAGAGATCTTTTTTTTCTCATTATCTGAAGTTAAATCAGATGAAACTTCTCTTGTTTTAGGTCAGTTAGAATCACTGAAATTATTAGAAAACTTAGCGAGACTTTTTTTAGAAATTAATTTGTGTTTAAGTATTTAGTTTGAGCAGGAAGGTCATTTACTTTAACATGATTTGCTTGGATTGGATTGTGGCCCTTTTGCTCCATCATATTAAACAAAGTTACTAAAAATGGAAGATTTTTTTTTGTTGTTGTTAAATTAGCGTTTTGTTCCCAGACCAGGCTGTGAGAGAGGAATTTCAAAACATGAAATTTTGCTTTATTTTAGTTTACCTTGTCCCTGCTGTTGAATGTACAATACTACCACAAAAATATTAATAACAGTAATAAATTATATAATACAACAGTGAATTAAAACTGTTTTAAGTTCATTTGTATTGTTTTTACTCCAAAGTTTCCTTGAAAATGCTTGAAAAATGTTACTGCGTTAAAAATGTACGAACCTTGTGTCTTATTTAGGTGAATATAAAATGAACATTCACTAAAATCTGTTTTTCTTTTTGCCCAGACCACGGTGCCATGTACCACGGTGCCATGAGGCAGACCGCGCCGCCCATGACCCAGCAGACTCCAGTATTTAACCCGTCCTACCAGCCGCCAGCCCAGGCCTCCGGCGCCATGATGACGTCACAGGCTCATAACGTACAGCTCAGTAATCCGTGGGTCAATCCGGCCTCCCCCATGATGGAAACAGTCACCATTAACCCATCGGTATCCATTGGCAACCACCCAAACAGCAGCAGGCAGCACCAGCCTTGTCGTGGAACTGGTTACCAGCACAAACTGGACCCGGGCAGCTGTGAGAACAACGCCCTCCCTCAGCTCTCCGCGCGGGATCTGCAGTGTTTGGACACGGTCGTTCCGGGGAATATGATGAACCCGTCCGAATCCCAGCTGCTGTTCCAACAGCAGCAGCATCAAAGAGACGATCTGAACTCTGAGTCCCAGAACCAAATGGCCAACCAGAGTCAAGCTCTCCAGAACATGTGGCAAGGCTTCGGTACCGTCCCACAAGCCCACAACAACACCAGCAGCTATAACGGGTCAGTACCGGCAGACGGGTCCCAGGCCCAGGGCTCCTTCCCCTTCCTAGAGGGAATGACGAGTGAGGATTTCCTGAAGGGTCTTGTTGGAGGGCCTGTCTTCCAGTGTAAGCAGGAGCCTCAGGTTTCTGTCGGACAAGATGGCGGCAGCCCTCTGATGCAATCCCAAGGAGAGAGCCAGGGAAATACCTACACCAACCTGCTGCCTCGCCCCATGAGCAACGGCGCCAACGTGGATCCAAGGCGGCAAGACGTCGGCGGCGTCACCCAGCCTCTCGCGAACCTCCCTTTCGGGATGGTGCCGGAGGGCCGCTACGCAAATCTGGCCGACTGGATCAAATCCTCTTCGCAGAGTAAATAAGTAAAAACGAAACGATTGGTTTTTATCAGGAGAATCTGTTTAGCTTTGCAAAGCCGGTTTGCACCGCCCCATGAGGCTCGCCTGGCGTCGGCCTGGGTTGGCACTCAACCGGCTTCAGCAGCCAGTTGGATCCGTTTGGAAACGGTACAATTTATCGTTTTAAAAGAGCTTTCCAGCCAAAAAAATACCTTTTTTTTAACTGAATCAAGTAAGACATCTTGATTCATGATTTAACTTTTGATAATTAGCAATGCTTGAAGAGATGCAGAAAGCGTCTATGCAGCTTGCCGTAGGTAACTGGAACTGAAACTGGTCAGTTTAAGTTGGCTAACGTGGCTTTAGCTGTTTTCTATAAGGACAAACCATTCTTTAGACTGGTACTGGTGAGTTTATAACAGCTGGATAACGTCTTCCAGGACAAAGTTAAAATATTCGAAGAAGTGAATGTACTTTCTTTTTCTTCATTACGCAAAGTTGAATTCACTGTCAGCATATCGAGTACTGAATGTTATAAGATTTAGTCTGTCAAAAACACAGAAATATGTATATATAAACAGCATAATTTCACGTTTAATTTCTTTGGATGTTACTGAAAGTACTTCACTGCTTCTTGTTTCGATGTTTTGTTGCAGAGCATTGCTGTTAGGTGCACTCTGTGCATCCACGTTAGCCATAGTTGAGAGTAAAAGCAGTAATCGTGCTTAAACACTCAAGAACTGGCAAGGTACTGAAATTTCCATTGAGGAAGTCGAGGAAGGCACATTGAGTGGTGTCTCCTCTGTAATGACTATGTCATGTCAGTGATTGCTTGTGTTATCCAGAGTTCTCAGAGCATTTCTAACATATGTTTTGTACTTTCAAATGCCTTTTGTAAGATTTATTGTTTTGGTTATTTAGCTGATTGTTTCCTTAATTGGATATGATTATGGACCAACACTGGCACTGGTCAGCGTTTATATTTTCTTACTTGTTGCCTTACAGGGTTTTTGGGGCTTAAAGACGTGTCTGTTTTGATTAATATTGTACAAGATTTGATAATTAACTGATTTGTGTTTTTTCTTTTTGTTTTGTAAAATTTTTATTTCCTAATAAATAATAAATTGGTCTTTTCTACGTCGTTTTTGACTGTTTTTTTACACTATTAGTCTTGATAGAAAGAAAGTTAAAATTTTTGTATTGATTTTTATAGAGTTTATTAAAACAAAGATACAAAAACTAAATGTTTTAAGAGGGGAAAATGTGAGACTTTATCTCTCTCAATTAGCATGGTAACTGATCAAATTCATGACTTTACTGTAAGAAAAGAACTAAACACGTGTGTGTTTTGTAATGTTTGAAGAGGAAACACATTTTTTCTATGTACAGAATAAAACTTAACAGGAACTTAAATTGGAACAATCTCATTTTGACTGATGAGACCAATGTACAGACGTTTGGTGACAATATTGGCATAAAGTTTGGAGTATATATATATATATATATATATATTCCCTCATGCCAACTGTCAAGTACCATCAACCATTCTTCATTGATGTTAATGGGTCATTGCTGGTAGAGCATATTTAAAATATGGAAGCTGGAATGTTTAGCCACAATGCTACTTGGCTGGCATTTGTAAACCAGCCAATCGAAAAGCGGCATTTATTTCCCTTGGTGCTAACGGTCTGAACCCCGAAGTGTTTCCCCTGTGCTTATTAATGTAAATCAATGTAAAGTTGGTGTTTGAACTATTTTAATAGGCAGTTATACACGGTTTTAGAGGGGAATTATTTGTGGGTGTTTGTGGTCCTGCTAATACCGGGAATATAGAGTATATAGATTATACTGAATCCATGTAAACAGAAGAAATCGACAGCAGAAACACCACCAGTTATTTGAAAGAAGGTTCTAGACGTGTATGAGAAACATCTGAATGGTTCTGAACATAAACAGAGAATTTTTGCTCTTCTTTTTTTGCTTTTGGACAGTTATGACTAGTAAACGTAGCAAGGGATTGTTTTACTGTAGCGTTGCTGGTTAGCATCTCAAAAGCTCAAAAATACCTGAACTGTTACCCCAAATCTCAGAGGAGACTTCATCAATGCAGAACAAGACCAGAGAGAAAAGAGAGAGGAGAAGGAAGTTCAAACAGCAAAAGTATTCAGTCAGAGGCTTCTTCAATATCGTTGGAGGACTGACTGCTGCTGGATATCCTTCACCATCCACAGCTCTTTGAAGCTACTTGCATAAATTGCCAATAAATTGCCTTTGGGATAAAAAACTATTTTTTAATTGAATTGAATATTGTTAATATGTAAAAAACTCCAATTTTGTAGTGTTATTTAAAGTATTGACGCCAGTGAGAATGCCTTCCCCTGAGTGACTAGACAACAGTGTGTTTAGATGAATCCTCTTCACTTTGCACTTTCATTTTAAGTTGTCTTCGACCCCAGACCAAAATTTTCATCAGAAATTTGGTTGTAAGCTAGACATTCACTTTCTGTTTCAGCACAACAGAACTACATAAAACGATCTAAGACTATCACTTAAAAAGTGAAACCAGACTTCAAGCTCAACTGAAACTAATGACTAACCTATTGTGGTGATGTATGGTCAGTTTAAAAATCACTAAGCATAGAGAAAATTTAACGGATTGAAAATTTCATTGTATTACTGTGAGTTACAGTGATGCTTGCACCTAGCATAGCGCTAATGCTATTAAAAACCTCTGAACCATGACAATGTCATAAATTACCCTCACAAAACATTTGCACATGATTAGTTCTTAATGTAAACTTCTTTTTTTTTTTACCCGGTTTTCGAAGTGTACTATCTATACCACAACTTCTTTCGAGGATTTAGCTGCATTTCCTGCCAGCCCTAAACTACAAAACAAACATGGCTACTAAACACACAAAACGTTTAGCCTGTAGCTGCAAAGTCAAAACGTTTATTAGCAGTAGATCTTTCAAAATTAGACTCACACAATGTGGTAAAGAATTTCTGAAAGGGGATATGTTACTAAAATGTTTTATATAAAACACAATAATGTGGTAGAAAGAACCAGAGAGATTTGCTAAAAGTCGCCCTCAGTTACCAGGCTAACCGATATTGCTAGCTTACTAAGGCTAACGGTTTTTTTAAATGCACTTTACTATTTTTATGTCATTGTTTACAGTTGAGATGGCAGTTTTCTTTGTGTTGGTGATATAAACAGGTGGTGTTTATCTAAATTTAATTCAATTAATTTATAAAACACTTTATTAATCCTAAATGGAATTTAAACATTACCAAGTTTCTTCAGAGAATCCCCACTAGCAGTCTGTATTACAGTGAGTCTCAAGACGCCTCTGACTGAAGTCTGATGAAGAAGATGTGTAGGGTTGTCTGTGATGTTTTTCTTTTTTTTAAATAAAGGAGTACAAAGTGTAGCCTGCTGAAGTAAGAATGAAAGTGAGGTGCAGAAGTTAATTTGACTGTAAATAACTACTTCGCATATGGCCACCGCCCTGCTCCAGCCCTATTACTCACACATCCTGGAAGATTTATACTTGACTCACTCTGTTGTTACAATAAGCAACACAACGGAGCCGGAAGATAATAAACAAAAGATAAAGACAGGAAATATTACTCTGCAAGATCTGTGTTGAAAAAGGAGAAAACTGGAAAAAAAATAAGTTGAAATGTCATTAATCCCTTCTATTTTTCCACAATCCTTGTAATGAACAAGTCAAAACGCCAGATAAGAAAAGACAGCAGGACTTTTCTAAAGTTTGTATTTCCTTTTATTTCCTGCTTTCACATCAAATCAGTTACATTTAAAAAAACAACCGTTCTTCTGGGTATCTAGACATTTCACACAGTCGCTTTATGTAAAATGATGCCGAGAGGGAAAAACATTTGAGGAACACACAGCTCTTCTGAAATGTCATGTTTTTCATGTGATATTATGGGATTGACAAGCCACCTGTTGCATAATAAAGGAAATGTTGCAGCTGTTGAGCAAGTTCGTCTAAACTTTTAGTTTCAACTCTAACTGAACAGCAAACATCCATCCATTTTCTTGACACCCTTGTCCCTCAGTGGGGTCGGGAGGGTTGCTGGTGCCCATCTCCAGCTAACGTTCCGGGTGAGAGGTGGGGTTCACCCTGGACAGGTGAACAGCAAACAGAAAAATTGTAAATTTTGATGTTTTATTTTTCCGTGCAGCTTTGATTGATTTAATTATGAGATCCTACAGACTTTTGTAAAAATTTGCAAATGAAAACCGCACAATCCTGTTTGTTTCACTTTGATATAAATGAAAAAACCAGATGAGATTAATGATAATGAAGCTGTCTATGTCATCGGCTGAAATGTATGTAACGTAATGAGTCAGATGTCCTGACACATTTGAAACTAGATGTTACCTCTGTAATCCGGTTCCAAGCATAAGAATCTCCACAGTTTTTAATTTGCAGTGACGTTAGCTGCGCAGCATCAACGTCTCAAACTCTGAGGGATGTTCAGGGTAGTTGGTTATTAAATCATCACACAGGAACTTAATCTGCT
Source organism: Poecilia reticulata (assembly GCF_904066995.2). Taxonomy (NCBI): domain Eukaryota; kingdom Metazoa; phylum Chordata; class Actinopteri; order Cyprinodontiformes; family Poeciliidae; genus Poecilia; species Poecilia reticulata. Next base: position 25,280,063 of record NC_088844.1, on the reverse strand, counting down.
CTAGCAGCAACGACTTGTCAGGACATGGTCAGAGAATATTCAGGGGTTTTCCATTTCTGAGTTGATTTGGCTGTTTTGGATCTTAATGAACACCAGAGTTTCAATTATCTGAAAAAGGCCACCGGGTTCTGTCTAAAACATGTCTTTCCAGCAATGTTCTTGGTGCATTTTGGAGCAAACAAGCCCACATCATGACAGATCCTCCACTGTGTTTAACAGAGGGCAGAAAGTGATTTTCATAAATATTAATCCCCTCTTTGATGCCAGATATTTTTTTGAGTGTTTATAAGTTCAGTTTACCTAATTCTACATGCTTTTGTTTGTGATGGTAGGGCTGAAATTATTTTTTCCTGGCTTGTAGATGGCATGTAATTGTTTTTGCAGGAGTTAGTAATCTCAAAAGTAGTGGTAAACAAATCATTTTTGTCTTGGTTGTGAATGCACAGGAGAACACTGCATGTTCTCTTGTTTTCTCTATTTTGAAGAGTGCTTGAAAGCAGGAATGTAGAAGGTAAAAGTCATAAACAACCTGGAAGGTAAAGCAGTAAAAAAGGTATTTTACATTTATTTTATAAAAACAATTTGACAAGATTAAGATTTTTTTGTATTTTGTCTTCACTGCAAAAACACAAAATCTTGCAAAGTATTTTTGGTGTAGTTTCTAGTACAAATCTTTTACTATACTTGAAATAAAACAAAACCAGCTTGCAAATAACTTTTCAGCAAAATATAGTGAGATAGTTTTAAGTAAATAAATCCTAAATATGAATAAAAAACAACATTCTAGTTCCACTGGGAGATTATTTCACTTAAAACATGGAAAACATTTCTTGGTATAAGTGAAAAAATCTGCCAGTGAAATAAGAATTTCTAAAAAATATTAAGAAATGATTGACGTAAAACGAGCTCATCTTGCTGAAAAGTTAAGTATAGTAAAAGATTTGTACTATAAACTACACCGTGTTTTTACAGTGTTTGTATTTTTCTCATTTCTCAGTGAGACTTATTGATACTTATTTTGTAAATTGATATAAAATGGAGGTTATAGAAGTGGTGGTGGTTTAAAGTAGATATTTTGTTGGAAAATACAATATTCCACCGTCTTTTTGTATCAGCCTTGACTTTGTACAGAAAACCCTGGAGACGGGAACCTGGTAACACCTGATTTGAGTTTATTTCTACTCCTGAAAACTCAGCTGTGACCTTATGAAGTTGAGTTTACTCAGCACATCAGCAAAATGTAATCCACCAGGTTTGACCACATGGCTTCTGCTCACACTGTAACCTGAAACTCACAGGATTCCACGTTGTTGAAACGCATCGTCTGGTTCTGACGAACAGGATTTTAGAAACATTAAGACTTAATTTTCCGAGCACACTTATAAGAAAAAGTGCCGTTTTTCTTTTTCAGAACAACAATGTAATGAACATTGATAGGGAATAAATCGACGCTCTGATTCCAATCTTGTTTCTTGAAACCTTCTGGCAGTTACAATCAATGTAGAGCGTCATTACCGAGGAACCCAGGATGTGCTGCACTGGAGATGTTTGTTTCTCTTGTATTGGGAGTCTGAAAAGAAATGCTGAATGTAGCTTCCTTCCTGTCTCGTTGTGTAGAACCACAGTGAACCCTGATTTAACCTCGCCGCACAAGGTACCGGCAGCAGTCTGCTTTTCAGTTATTATCAGGGTTAGTTCACGAGTACCAAAGGGGTTTTTTTAGGCTGAACTGAACATTTACGGACAATTTAGCCTAAAAGCCACTCTAACGAACCGGTAAGCTCTGCCAGTAGCTCATCTCTGGTCTGACTTTTTTGCAGCTTTTTGCAGTTTTATATCTAAAAGGGCAAAGAGACACAATTGAACCTCCAAATATGCATGTAATAAATCTAAATCCTTTAGCTGAAATGAATTCAACAAGCCAAATAGATTAATTTGTCACTCTCAAATGTGGAGTGTGGAAATTTTAATTTTTTTAAATTGCATTATCAATGCAAGTTTTCATTGACAGAGTGTGTGGCTAAATGTAATCTGAATTACTAACAAAACATTTCCAGCCAACTGACTGTGATTCAAAGCTGAATTTCCGCTGAGAAGCAGTGGAACTAAACAGCCAATCGTGTGTTGTTGCTAGGGAAAAATAGTAACAACACACGATTGTGTTTTGGATCGCTATGGTTATGTTACAGAAAGAAGAAATGTACTCTTTTTTTGGTTAAAATAATCTTAAATGCTCTGCAGTCACCGCTGCACTGACAGCTTTGGAAAAGGTTTTTATACATTAACGATTTCTGTGTTCAAGCCACAACTAAATGTTTGTCACAGTTGATCATAATATGCTGATGAAAGGAATGAAAAAGTGGGTGGAAACAGTTCTTACTTGACAAACCAACACAATTATAAGTTGATACAAACAAAAATCACTTGTGGCGTTCCTCAAGGCACCATTCTCGGGTCACTTTTAATCAACATTTGCAAACAATTTTACCTAACCAGACTCGATGGAGGTAAAAGGCAGAGTTTGTTTTCTGTCTTTAAGTGAATTAATCTTCCTCTGTAAGTTTATCTTCATTGAAATAATGGTAGTTGTACTTTATTTACTCAGAATAAATTGTATTTTAGGCCTTCAAGGCTCCAGAATTGAAATGTTTGCACCAGAAAATATGTGTTTATGTTGTACTCTTCAAAACATATAGTTTACATTTTATAATGATTTAATTTGATTTTTAATATAAATTCCAGAGATGTGCAGAAAGTCTTTTTTTTTAAAACATATTCATGTTTTTTAAATGTCATTTTCTTCACCTCTGTTGCTTTATTTTTTATACAAATAAACACGACACAATGACAAGGTGTAATAAAGCAACCTCCTTCTAATAAAATGCAGAAACTTCAAGTTGTTTTTTTGTTTAGTTGAACTTAAATAATATGTGTTTAGCTATTGCAAATCACCCTCAAACATGAACCGGGGATGAAATGATGCATTTCCTAAATTATTGGTTAATAAGAAGAGGACAGACAGTCCTCAGATCCTTTAGTGATCAGGACCTGAGGACTTTAGGATAAATTTAGGTAATGTGTTACCTAAATTATTGGTTAATAAAAAGAGGACAGACAGTCTTCGCCGCCTGCAGTGATCAGTTTCATCATGACATTTCACTTCTGCAGGAGGATGTATTTATCTGACGTCTATGCAGGGAGTTTTCACAATGCAACACTTCACTTCTGGGGCACGTGCACATTCAGGGTGTTGTGTCTATGTGTGCAGACTTACTCTGCTTTTACAGTGACAGTTTGTTACAGTGGCTCATTGCAACGTATATCGTTGAATGTTTCCTACCCATATCCTGGAAAAGGCAAGCTAGACCAGTTTAGCCACTTATTGCCAGTAAGGCTCCTCCTCTGCTGCTCTGTCTCCTCCCTCCTTCAACGCCCTCCTTTCCTTTTTGCGAACTGCAACCACTCTGTGACAACATCAGCTTTCTTCACCTGAAAGAACGTTCTGTTATCTCAGCAGTTTAGAAAGGAGCTACTACGTGACTGCAAACCTCGTCATCATTTGCATGACATAGTAGCACTACACTGACGTAGCATTTAAAAAGATATCTGCCTCTGAAGTAGTTCTATTTTTATATATAATTACCTGAAAGAAGTTGATCAGATTTCATGTCTGAATACAAGTTATGACAGAGTTTCCCCTGAAACAGATGACTTGCGCTCAAAAAACGCTAAACTTTAAATATCTTTGTTCACTTTTCCAACCCAGACAGGACTTCCTTCTGAAATATGAATAATGGTTATTGCTTGTATGCTCGGCTCCTCCGATTTTTTGCAAACTTCCTGCAGCACATTTTAATTATAGGTATCCTTCGCCATGCATAGCTAAAACAGCTCCCCATGCAAGACCTAACTCATATTCGAGTGCAGGGAAAATCCCACAAAGCTCTGACTGTGAAAAACTTGTCACGGTGTATGTGTGTGGTGTTTGGCAGGGTGTTTTATAGCTATACATTCTGCCTTAAGGTGAATAAATATTTTTCCCTTTTAAAATATGTCATCCACATAAAGGAACTAGTGGTTGTTTAACTTTATTTAACTTCAACTTTCAAAGATGAGTTTATTTTTTTTGGCTTTTAAGTGTACAGAATTTACATTTTTGCCTCCAAAATATGTTTATTTTAACCTATTAAAAATAGTATTCAAAACAAAGTGTATTTTATACAATTAGCATATACTTTAATCAATCAATCAATCAATCAAATTTTATTTGTATAGCACATTTCAGCAGCAAGGCATTTCAAAGTGCTTTACATAATTAAAATAAAAACAGAAATAATCAGTGAGAAAGAGAGATTTTAAAAAAATAGAAAAACAAAATAAAAATAAAAATAAAAACAAAAAACATTACATCATTAAAACGTAATTCATTAAAAACATTTTTTTAATGAATATAATAACTTTTTTCTTGACTCCCACATGAACAAACTACTACTGTATTTTTGCTATGTGATTAGTTATGCCTTGCTAGCTAAGCTTCAGTAAGAACTAAAGCTAATTTGTGGACTTCCCACATTTAGAATATCTTTTTTTGACATTTAAGTCCATATAAGTCCCTAAGTTATAAGATTATTATCAGATATATTTTGATGAATATAATAAATAAAGACTTTTTTCTGGATGAATAAAATGTTGTACTCCCATGAAGACGAACTCCTGCCGCTACTGTATTTTTGCGATTTGATTAGTTATGCCTAGTTAGCTATGATAAGCTTCAGTCAAAACTAAAGCTAACATTCTAGCTTCCCATACTTGTAATATTTTCCTTTATTACATTTGTGTTATAATGTACCACATAAATATTTGATGAATATAATAAATAAAGTAGTTTTTTTCTGGACGAAACGTCTATAAAGACAAGCAATTCGCGCTACTTTATTTTTGTTACTTGGTCTGTCATGGCTCGCTAGCTATCGCTGAAGCATCCATCCCAGCTAAAGCTAACTTATTGACTTCATATCTTCTTTTTTAAGCATTTGTGTCACTAATGTAAGTAATATCTAATATATATACTTGATGAATATTTATTGTCATTTATTGTCATTATTGCCAGAAAATAAAGATAAAACTGTGTTTGGAAAATATATAGAACGTAAGCTAGGCTAACCAGCTCAACTAACCTAGCTTACTCTTTTTGTTATCCAAACAAACAAAAACAAAACAAAAAAAAAAGTAAAATAGAATATTTATAGACAGTTATTATGTTTTAAACCATGACGACTTTCAGTCATGGTTTAAAACAAACTACACCATTTTCACCTCTTCAGGATTTTATGTTAAGGACATTATCCTTAAGCACTGAAATGCACAAAACTGGCAATATTTATTAGAAATAAAATAAAGAAAGTTATATGTGAAAGACTAAGTAGACCCCATTAACTTTTAGAAGAATGAACTTCCTTGTGTCATTGTTTTCCTCTTTAATTTTTAAAGTTTGCAGCAATCCTAACGTCTGCCCGGCGTTTGCTGCATTTCAAACAGGATAATGGCTGAACTTTGACTGAACCACTTCATTTGATTCTTTTCCATTTCAGCCATTTTGTTGTAGTTTTTCTTCCTTGTCTGGATCATTTTTACTGTTGAACACCAAGTTTTGACTCTGAAATAGTTTGATTCACAGAGGTCTACTCAACGACTGCAATGTGCCAAACACAAACCCACATCATCAGCCCTCCAACACCGTGCTTAACACATTATATGAGCTAGGTGTTATTTTTGGTTTTCTCCAACCATCATGCTGTATATCACAGATAAACATCTCTACTATGGTCTCATTTGTCCGGTTCAAACCAGCCTTGTGCAGTTAAATAGTAGAGGCTTTATTTACATGTTTCACACTTGTAGAAAATGTTTCTCATTGTACAAAGATGGACTTCAAATTGTTTGGATTTGTCCTATTTCCAATAGGCAGCACAATTTTCTTCTTTTTTAAATTATTATTGGCTCTCGTGGCCTTTGTTTGAAAGCAGTTCAACTGGAAACAGGGTAATGAGAGAGGAGGAAGACATGGGACAAATGTTGCCAGGCTGGGAATTGACCCTGCAATCACCAGCACGAGGACTAAGGCCTCCATGTGTGGGTTGTGCTTTGCTCTTGCGCCACCACAGCACCCCCACCAGCTTCTTCTTTAAGTTCCTTTGAAATCTTTTTGTCATGGTATTGTGGTGGGTTCTTACTTTTCTGTTATTTTCTTAGTAGTCCAGACATTTTTCCACTTCTCTTGTTTTGTTAATTACTATTTTGCAACCTCTGTTAGAGCCTTCTTCAATTGGCTGCTGTTTGTTTTTACTGACATTGCAGGCTGGAGTGGTCTCTGTGCATCTAAGTCAGCGTTCACACATGCAAGCTCTGTACCTTCCAGCAACATTTTTCTCTCAGTAGTTCCACTTTTGTAAATGCGTCCATCTAACTGTCTGGCCTGTGCAGAGCGCTCACACACACACAAAGAGGAAGGGGGAACTAGAGAGTAAAAAGCACCCATATCACTCTCAGGCCAGTTCTGCGTGCTGCCCGTCAAAAGCACAGCAGGAACGCTGGAACTTCAGCACAATGCAAAGTTTGCCAAGTTGGGGTGAAATCAGCAGCCTGGGCAAACCGGCGAGCATTATCTGACCTCAAGAATAGAAAGAGATGCGACAGATTGAGGACCTTGGGAAAAAACTCTGGGATTCTTTGATTCTGTTTACAGTCCTTCCTGGTTATAATTCATTCTGGTTGTGCAAACAGAGGAATATACACAGTGGGCGTGTGACTTCCCCAGAAGTGTCTGTTTTTCTTGAAGTGTAAGAATGAGTTAATCATTGTCTGCAAATGAAAATATCTCACAAACCTTGAAAAGAACAAACTGTTGTCTTACCAGAGTGGGCAGACAGACTCAAGAATGCTGTCACTAAAACCTTATAAAAAGACCCGGTAATGTCTCGACTCTATGTGGTACATTGTCTTTGCCAACACAAAAAGAAGACACTGCAAAAACACAAAATCTTACCAAATATTTCTAGTCTTACTACTATTTCTTACTACATTTGAAATTAGACAAAACTAACTTACAAGTAACCTTTCAGCAAGAAACGTGAATTTGTTTTAAGTCAATAATTTCTTTATGTTGATGAAGAAGTTCTAGTTCCATTGTCAGATTGTTTCATTTATAACATGTGTTTTTGCAGTGAATTTGTTGTAAAGGGATTGTTGGAATCACTAAACAACAACCTCCACGAAATCTGAATCTCTCCATCGATACAAGCTGAGAAATGTAGTTAGGGGCCAATCAATCAATCAATCAATCAATCAATCAAGTTTATTTATATAGCACATTTTAGCAACAAGGCAGTTCAAAGTGCTTTACATCATAAAAACACAAAAATAAGAAGTCATAAAAACATCATGCAGTCACCAACAGAGTAACCAGGAACAAACATTACACATTTTGTTAAGTGTCACAATCAGAATCATCAATACGCATCAAATATGTTGGTGAAAGTTCCAGTGATAATGAGTTGAAATCAACTATAAACAGGTGGCTTTTAGGCTGGATTAAAGGAGCTCAGTGTTTCGGCTGTTTTGTGAGATTATGTAGGGAAGCAAAGGCCAGAATAAAAGAAAACAACAAACAAAAAAACTTTTTAATGACATTAAGAATTTACTCGGAGCGTTTAACTTTAAATCCTTCAGAATTTGCATCTCTCCTCTGCAGAGCTGCTGAGCGTTCACCATTTTCTGACCCCTGATCTTATCTTGTACCAGTACGAAAGGTTAGAATCACAAAGCGCAAACCCCCAAATACCAGGAGGACGACACGCCGGCTCGAGCGTCTGCCCACAGTCGGCGTCAGCAGGAGGGTGACACTTCGGATTCCCACCTGTGGCTCGGGATCCCTGACACCGTCAGGCCACAAACTAACAGCAGCCGCAGCTTGGTGCACCTACACCGGGGGATGACACAGGCAAACTCTGTCATGCTAGCTCTGGAGAATCTAGAGCGACAGCTCTGCACACACCCTCCCACGCCCCACGACAACACTTGACATCACAGGACTCCCTCCTGAAACCACAGCGAACGCCCCCACTGCAGCTAGCATGAAGAGCAGCCTCCCTCTCACACATGTCAGCCGCTAGCAGCCCCCTGCATGTTTACTGACGTTAGTGAGAGCATTATTTACATATCTGATCTCAGTGGTATTAAAAGCAGCATTACATGTCTGTTCTTCAGACATAAAGAAGGCTGTAGTGACGTAATCCACTGTTGAAAGTGACAGTTTTTGAAGTTGTTTTTATGTTTTAGTGTTACATTTTCAAAAAAATGATAATGATAGTTTAAGCTGTTTTTTGGTATGTTTTTTATGTCATGTTGTCACAACACAATTATTTCCATTCATTTTCAATGTTCCAATCAGAAACATCCGTTTGTTCTCTTTTGTAAAGGTTTGATGGGATTTTTTTTCCCGTCCTAAAATCTATTTTGTTTGTAAAATCAAGAAAATTGAAAATCATGGGCCATCCTCTCCATGAGACTGTCTTGGGAAAACAGGGTGTTTTTAGTCAGAGGCTTCTTCAAATTCACTGTAATACAGACTGCTACAGGAGATCTTTCCTGCCAACAACCATCACTATCTACAATAACTCTTTGAAGAGTTTGAATTAATGAATTACAACAACACTGAATTTCCCTTTTGGATCAATAAAGTACTTTTGAGTCTTAATGAAAGAAAGAAAGAAAGAAAGAAAGAAAGAAAGAAAGAAAGAAAGAAAGAAAGAAAGAAAGAAAGAAAGAAAGAAAGAAAGAAAGAAAGAAAGAAAGAAAGAAAGAAAGGGAGAACGCTGTCTTTAATTTAACTATAAAATAAGCAAATTTTTATCTAATTTGTTTATTAGTTTAATTAATTTACAGTTTAAAATGGTCAGATGTTGATATAAACAAAAGATTTGAATTAAAAGACTTTATAAGAAAAACATTCCTGTATAGTCTGCCCCTTTTCTCAAAGGTCAGGCAATTAAGCATCAATCAACTATCCATATCAGCAATGTGTATGTATAAAAATAACAATAAGAGTTTTTGAAAACTTCTGATGGGTTGACTTGGACAACCCATCAGACACTTATGACAAATAAGTGTAAGTAACTAACTTAGCTGACTGACTGTATGTACCTCTTTATGATACTAAAACACATTTACAAGAGTAAAAAATAGAGTAATCCAAAGTGTAGCGTTCAAATTTTCCCAGCTTCATTAATTTAAATACATATTACTGTCTTGAATTTGACTAGGTTGTATTTATGTAAAGAGACTTGGAACAAGTCAGTGTAGTAATATGACTGAATAATTTTTGTTGTTGTTTTTTTTGTTGAGTTGATATGACTTGCAAAGTGAGGGTTATTCCCTATAAAACTTCTGTTGGTACTTTTTATGTACGTTGATGACTCACTTTTTTTGATGAGCTGCAGCACCCTCTGGTGGCCGATATTTAAAAAAAAACGTAACATGAGAGCAGGCTCTACTAATCGCACAGGCGGTATGTTTTGTTAGGATGGATGGTAGGTAGTAACTAGTTATTTTCTTTTACTTGAGTAACCTTTTTGGGGAAAGAAATTTACTTTTAGTAGTAGTTTTACTGCAACATACGTTTTATATTGTTTGCTTGACTATTGTATATGTTTATTCAGATATTAAATTAGAGTAACTTATTTTTTAAAATACTGTTTTACTCTTGAGTCATTTCTTCTATGGCTACTTTTTATTTTTGCTTGAGAAAATATGTGGGAGTAGTGTTGCTCTTACTTGAGTACATTTTACGGTTGCTTTTCCCCCCAAGGTTAAACGCAAAAAAACTGAAACACAACAATCGTCATCTATTATTTTGGTCTGACCGTCAGGTACGTTTGGTGACAGTGAGGCTTTTCGGGTATCAGGGTAATTCCTAAATAGTTTAATAACAAATAATACAGACATGTAACTAATTTGTCATAATGAATACATTCAATCTCCTTTACAAGCCTAGTAGGGCATTTCGTGAAAACACGTCATGGAAATATGGGGTTTATTTTGGAATTTTGAAAATTACGAGGTGCACTGGAAGGGAGCATAAAAAAAACGGGTCATCGGACTGGCAATATACTTCGCTGGGGGGGTTTAAGTTGTTTGTTTAATATTTTAAGATGGATTCACATCCTCCCCCAAAGCCCTGGGAAAGGCGGATTCCAGGAGCTATTGGAGCGCCTTTAAATTACAGGTAAATAAGCATTTGTTTAGTTTATTTTGTCGGTCTTTCCTTTTAGCATTAGCGTTTGCTAATGTTGTGAGCTAGTTGATGCTAAAGTTGCTAAACCTCCGATCTAAACATTTAGCAGCGCTTTTGCAGAATAATTTGACACGACGAGTTTAACAGTGCGTAATTCATCGGTTGCATGTTTAAATTAATTAGTAAACAGCAACAAATTAATTAAAATTAGCAGTTCTTGTCCTGCCCGAGGCCTGATATCTACTTTTATAGTCTGACGGCTGAATTTTACTCTTTTGGGGGGGTTATAATTAAATATCATCGCAACAACCAGGGTGTACAGATTTCAGTTTTTAAATTGAGTGTTTAACTGGGCTATTGTTTTTAAAGACTGTCCTAAAAGTTGTTGCAGAACTGTTTTATAATATTTAATTTAATTTATTTAATGACGTGGAATCTTTTGGATAGCAAAAGGTGTTTAATAAGATTTAGTTTTTTACACAGTTTGAACAAGTTGAAGCTTAAACTTTGCCACTGGAACATATTTACAAATAAAAGTTTGTTTTTTTTGTCTTAAATGTGTATATTTGTGTACATTTTTGGTCTAATTACGGCTTTGAGTATGTTGTTCTTCCAGTATATTGCCTTTTTTGAGTCTGTATTCATTAGGGCTGAAACGATTAATGGAATTGATCGATTATTCAAATAATCGTCAACCAATTTAATAGTTAATTAATCATAAACTAGAGTGTACAGAGCCAAAGAAAGGCCATTTGCTTAAAAATCAACATATTGAGAGGAGCAAATAAACCAGAACAGTGCAATATATGTATATATATTTCTATATTTATGATAAAAACATCTTTTGTAAATATGTTTTGTGCAAAAAAATGGGATAGTTTTAGCTTTTTCCAGTTCAAATTCACTAAAGGACTGCTTTGTTACTTTGTTTAAGGTATTAAAATGTTTATTTTCTTATTTTAAAAAAGGAGTTGAACTATTTACTTATTTGCATCTTTTAATTATTTTCTAATATTTTGTAATAAAAAAAGGTTTACGTGGTTAATTGAAAACTCTGTACAACCCTGTGCAGCCCTAGTATGCATCAGTTAATCAAGTTCTAAATCGGTTGAAAATTACTTCAATAATAAGTTAATCACAATTAATCTGATTAATTTGATAAAACCGATTAATCATTTCAGCCCTTATTGTAACAAATCTACTTCTTTGAACCATTTTCCCAGAAAGCTCCTTCTTGTCACCTCGGCTGTCTAAATTATTGCATGTTTGCTTCTTTTCTCACTGAACAGATCTGCAGACTTTGGACTGGCAGCTGTGGGGCCCTCCACGCCGGCAGGCCCTCCTGTTTTGACCAGAATGGCCCCTCCACTGCCTCCCCGCCCCATGCAGCAGTCCTACCGTCCATCCTACAGCTCTTTCACCTCCGGCTACAGTCCCTACGGGAGCTCCGTCTACGGCGGCTACAACCCCTACAGCTATGGCGGCGGCGGCAGCTACGGCCTGGGAGGCTACAGCCGCTTCCCTCATGCAGAAGAAGTCGCCCCCAGCCGGTTTGTGCAGCAGGCGGAGGAGAGCAGCCGCGGCGCCTTCCAGTCGATCGAAAGCATCGTCCAGGCGTTCGCTTCAGTCAGCATGATGCTGGACGCCACCTTCTCAGCCGTCTACAACAGCTTCCGCGCTGTGCTGGACGTAGCCAACCACCTAACGAGGCTGCGCGCTCACCTCACAAGGGTTCTGTCGGCGTTCGCTTTGGTGCGAACGCTGCGTTACCTCTACAGGCGGCTGAAGCGGCTACTGGGGAGAGGGTCGGATGCAGACGTGGAGGACTTGTGGGCCGACAGCACGACCGACGCCCTGGCTACAGCTTCGTCCAGGGCGTTTGGAGCGGCAGCCGAGGAACAGAGCGTGAAGTCCTGGCCGATCTTCCTCTTCTTCGCTGTAGTTCTCGGTGGACCCTATCTCATCTGGAAACTGCTGAGCTCCACGGCCGGTTCTGAAGAAAGTGGTAAGACTTGCATCTGATTTCTCTCTAAATTTAAAAATATCCAGCCTCGCAATGCTTGGTGTAGAGACTTTTTCTAGAAAACAAAATGAACTGAAGCTGCTGGAAGGGGCTTCTGTTGAGGCACAGAGTATCCAAGAAATGTTCTCAAGTAAAAGTTAAAATGTATTTGGTAAAAGCCTCAAGTACTCAGTAACTGATCAAATTATCATTTAACATTTAAAATGACATAATCAGATGGACCAAAATATAAATTTAAGTGACATTTTTGGTATTTTTAGGTCAAAACTGACAATAATTCATATAAATAAAAAGAAACAAAATCAGGCAGAAGAAAATTTTTCTGTTTGAACTAAATTCAGCCAATTTAGTTCAAATTCACCAGAATTTTAACTAAAAATTCAGGTGAATTTTTGGTTAAAATGTGTTTCTAATGTTTGGTTTTGGATTTGACATGAATTAAGAATATTTGTAAATTATTGATATTTTGGAGCCACTTATTGTTGAGCTCAAAGGTTTTTCAGCAGCACTTTGTACTTTGCCCTCACTTTTAATCATGTTACAGATTGACTTGTCCCAATAAACAATAAATCAATTAATCACATGATAAATTAAATGGAAATCAATAATTTCCATTTGTATGATTTATTGTTTCTCTTTTCTCTCTTTCTACCAACAACTGCAGGACAAAATCTCCCGTCTGGTGCTTCGGTTTCATTATTTACTACTTTGTGTTGATCTGAAATACATGGAAGTGCTTTTTTTGTAGATTGTGTCATGAATACTTTTAAAAGTGTGTTTTTGTTCCATTTATTTCTAATTTCGTTAATGAAGATGTTCTGCTTGTGTTTAGCCACCAACTGGGCCAGCGGGGAGGACGACCACGTCGTTGCCAGAGCAGAATACGATTTTACAGCTTCCTCAGAGGAGGAAGTTTCTCTGCGGGCCGGAGACATGCTCAACCTGGCTCCTAAAGGCGAGAACTCGTTAACATCTTTATGTAACACGCTGAATCTGCTCCTCCAAAACACATAAAACACAGTATTATTTCTGCTGGCTGATGAAATAGAAACTATATTTTCCTTGTAGTCAGTTGGTAGCTTCTGTGATGGAGAATTAGGACCAAGAAAATAAAATAAAATTTACATGAGTAAAGTCGCAAGACTCTTAATATTATGAAAATAAAGTCTTAATATCAAGAGAATAAGCCGGTATGAGAATAAAGTCATAGTGTTGCGTCCAAAAACTGGACTTTATTACTTTGTGACTTATTGCTAGAACAAATCACAATATTTTGAGAATAAATTCATTATTTTATGACTTTATTCTCAAAATATTGACCTTATTCTTGAAATATTCCGGCTTTATTCTCGTAATTTTATTCAAGAGTATAGTTATACGAGAATATTCTCGTGTGAATAAAATTCATATGAGAATTTTATCACTATTTTTGTGATATTAAAAGTTTATTCTGGTAATATTATGACTTTAATCATCACACATTGACTTTATCTCAAAATACTGAGTATTCTAGAAATACTACAACTTTTTTCTCGTAATAGTTCAACTTTATTCTCGTATAACTTTACTCTTGTAGCATTATGACTAATTTTGCAATATTAGCACTTTATTCTTGCAATATTATGACTTTAATCGCTTTATTGTGAAAATATTGACTATTGTTGAAATATTAAGAATTTATCCTTGTACGACTTGAATGTCGTAATTTTGTTTTTCTATGTTTTATCCTTTCTTATTACATCTTATTATGACGTATTAAGAGTTTGTTTAAGTTTCCGGTGTTAGCTTAACGTCCTTCCTGTGTGTCATCCTCCTCGTTCAGAGCTACAGCCACGGGTGCGTGGATGGCTGCTGGCCACCGTGGACGGTCAGACCACGGGACTCGTCCCCGCCAACTACGTCAAGATCCTGGGGAAACGGAGAGGCCGAAAGCATACCGAGACGGAGAGGCTCGCTCAGGTGAAGCAGCCGAGCGCCCAGACGGCCTCGCCTGCGCAGCCGCAGCCTGATGCGACCCGAGGTTTCACCCCTGACCTCGCCGCGCCGTCCAACGCTGCGTCTGCAGAGCAGCTGCTGGAGTCTGCGTACAGAGAAACTCCAGCTTCCTTCAGTCTGAGCACTTCAACCTCTGAGACGCCGCGCAACACTGTGCTGAACATCCCCGAAAAAAACGACCTCTGATGATGATGCCTTCGTGTGTAGAGGTTTATAATTAATTAGCTCGATCATTTCTTGTTTGCAGTCTTTAACTCTGGAAATGGACTAATACTTGACCGCAGCGGTATCACAATGGACCCAATCAGAAATTTTCTAGAATACTTCTTGATTCAGATTCAGTCTGAATTCAAGGTTACTGATGGAAAATAATTTTTAAACAAATTCAAGGTTTTTGCTCCGCATTCAGAGCTTGCTTAATAAACTTTTGTGTAAGTTTGTTTTGTAAGGAGATGAGGTAAACTGGCACGTTGTCATTTTAAAGGACGGAGGTGTTAAGATCGTGATCATGTTAAGTTTGGGCGCTCTCGGTTGACAGGTGCCTGGTTTTCTGTGTTGTCTTCTGTCTGGAACAAATGGCTGGAGAGGTGTAAGCTGCAAATTTTCATCACTTTATTTGTCACAAAGTAATTTGTAAATATTTAATATAAATATTTTGAAAATAAATATTTCCAAAAACCGTTTTCTTTTGTCACTGGTACATATATAAATGTCAAATTACCATGACTCCTTTAGCAAGATGTAGTCCACTGTACAACTACAACCCAAAAGAGCCCCAGTTATAGTTTAAAAATTAAATTTAGAAGGAAAGGAGGGTGGACCCATATCTGTGTTTAACCCATGGCCCCGAAAAGACTAAGATCACCTCTGATGCACTTCCATCCATGGCCTAGAAACTCCTGAAATTCTGCTATGGCTTTTCATTTTAAAGTGCCATATCAGGATTATTAGAGTCCGTCATCAGGGCACCTCTAACAAGACTCTTCGTTTTATAAATCCCGTCAATTCAATTAAAAAATACCTTACTAATCACAAAGGGAAGTTAAATGTAATTGATATGAGTCATTTCATATTAAGAGTTTGAAAACTACAACGTCAAAACACAAGTACATTATTCCCCACTTAGTTTTATATTAATTAGCACTTAACTGACCTACCAATTGTTTTATTTTTTCCTTTCTGTTGTTTGAAAGGTTTACGAAGCAGTTTACGACATATATACCGCATTTACGACCGTCGTCTCATGGTAACAGGACGCTTATGTTGCTGCAGTGCGACAACGGGACGACTTTACAAACAAACGAGCTTTTTAATGTGTATTAGCAGTTTTATTTAGTCAGGTGTTTGGTTTGAGTTTAAACGGAATGACATGTGAAAACTATTTTATGCCGTAAACGAGGACGTATGACTTCGTTGATGGTTAGCGTTCATGCTAACTAGTGAAGGCTTGTGCTGCCTTCAGGAACGATCAAAAGTCATGTTTTAAGGAATACCCTCCACATATTGACCTGATTTTTTACAATCAAAAAGTACAAGATTAAAAAAAATGCTGTCTTTTTTGAGAAAGTATATTTGATTTCTATAGTACTTTTCACTTGTAAAAAAAAGTCACAAACTATTTCTCTAACAGCGCATTTAAGATAAATTAAACGGTGATAGAAGTACAAACATTTACTAATAAGTGAAATTGTATATAAAACAATATGGAAGATATTTCCCGACATTAAAGTACATGCTGATATCAATTTTAAAACTGAAACCTGAGTTGAGTGAACGTGAGATTCTAAAGTTCAAATTTCGGTGGTTACCTGAAGGCAGCAAACAGTCCGGTCCCGCAAAGTTAGCTTGTGTGGTAGTTAGCCGTTGGACCGCAGCATCAGCACCATTATCATCACCACAATGGCAGAAAGGATTCCGCTGCTGCCTTGACTCTGCTCGAAGACGGTAAGCAGCAACCACGGCATCATTTTTCTGCACCAGTTTTTACGTTTTTAATGTTTTTGTCGCATAAAAAATGGATTTGATTTGACCCGAAGCGCCTGATGTATCAGGAGGAGTTACTGGAGGCTCGGCCTGCGGTAGCACCACTTCTCACTGCGACGTCCCATTTTTATTATCACACCATTAAAATGCATCATCAGCCACCTATGTGCACTTTCTCGACTTGCTTGCATTGCTTAAATTGGAAACTGATTGGTGTATATTTGTAATGTTTTTGTGATTTAAACATAACATTAGTGAATATAAAAATAATTTTAAAAAAAATCTAGATATTTTCCACCTTTAAGTTGGCACATATCCAGTACAATTTACATGAACAATATACTGTATAACATGTTTTAGATTTACTGTACTTCTGGACTCTGACCATGTGGTTTTAAAACTTTAACTTCAAGTCAAAAGTGATCAGTATTTGGAATTCAGGAAGTTTAACCCCACAGCATGCTTCTGCCTCTACTATGTGTCACTGGGAGTTTGGTGTTTGTTTGACAATGCAGAGTTGTTTTGTAAAATTTAACCCCAAAACTCACTTTTTGGTTTCATCTAGGGCTATGCGATAAATCGATTTTAACAATTCATTAAATGTGCTGTTTATGAAGACAACATTTTTGGAAAATGTAGATTTACAAAGAAAAAAAGATATAAAGGTATATGTAAACAAAAGAAGGCTTCATGGATGCAGAGCAGAACCAAAGAGCAGACAGGGAAAAAGAAAGTTCAAACCATTTCTTTCATTGATCGTAATATCCTCAATTCCAACATCTCTCTGCTCAGCTTTCTAACCAGACGGCCAAACAGAGATTTTAAAAGGATCAGCAAAAGCAAATGAGGTGGATTAGCAGTGCTTGTCAACACCTGATTGTGTCATCCAGAACATTACTGGAATATTGTTTCTGCTGCCTTAAAATTGAGCTGCTAGCATGTCATACAGCAACAGTCTTCAGTCAGAGGCCTCTTCAGATTCATTGCGAGACTGATTGCTACTGGAGATCCTTCCTTCCCACTGTTACGACAACACTTAGTTTCCCTTTGGAACAAAGTATGTTCTTTTAACATGCTGGTTGTCTCTGTGTCTTTCTACAATATATTTTATATGTGTTTAAATATACTTAATTAATATTTATTTGCACTGCCGTCGAGAGTTTCTATTTTTTAAAATTAGTTGTGCTTTTCTGCACAATGACAATAAAGTAATTCTGATTCTGATATTTCCTTCTTGAAATATTTTTGTGCATGCAATAAAATAATTTTCTAATGCAGTCGAAAAATACCAAATCTTCTATTTCAATTCAAACAAAAATGTTTAACTTCAAGGAAATCAGGCTTTTTCAACTCTTTTTGTGAAACAGTAAAAAACAGTAACTGGCTGTTTCGACTAAATCCAATATCTGTGTTGAAAAAATATAAAATAAATTTAAAAACTTGACTGTAGCTTTATATAATCTAATCAGATTCTTAAAATGCAAACTCTTTCATTTTCTTTCAGACAGTTCAGATCAGTTTTGTTCTTGTTGACTGAATGCATCTTGTTTATTGACCGTCTGTCTGTGTAGAAATGAGTCGCTTCTGTTCGGACAACAATAACTTCCCCTATGACAACAATGTCCTGGTTCTGGACATGGTGCTGGGGTCTCTGTGGGGGGTTCCTCAGCCCATAAGCTGGGAGAATGTGGCCAAACTGGTGCCAGGCTTCACTCCTAAGGAGGTAACTGCAGTGCTGCTGGGTAACTATAATGCCTCCATCATCCATCTCCTCTTCATTTAATCCACTGTGTCCATCTTCTGCTCCATGGTTTAGCAACAATTAGAGTGAATGAGAGGAAATCAGCAGCTTTGATGTGGTTTCACAGTGCGCCCGTCGATTTGAGGAGCTGAAGGCCACGGCGGGGTTTCCCCAGGTGGATTATCAGTGCAATGACCTAACAGGAGGAAGCGGCTCACAGTCTGACAGCCTGTCTGCCCTGCTGGAGGCTGGAGATGTGGTCAAGAGAGAGGGAGGCAGTCAAAGCTGTAGCAAAGTCACAGGTCAGTTAACGCTGCCTCAAATATTCACAGATTCAGTTCTGCTGGTTTAGGCAAAAATTCACATTCGATTTAGACCAAATCTGAATCTGTGCAGGGCCTTGAAGGGGATCTGTTGTGCAAAATTCACATTTTGCATGTTTTATCTTGAAAGTGCAGTGGATAAATTACATTAACGTTTGCAGTTCTAACGAGACAATGTGAAAAATTTCAAGATGTTTTTGCAGTATTTTTTTCCCCCTGATGTCTGCAGGCTCCAAGTCGCTCCCGGCTGGAAGGGGAGGAACGGTGGAGAAGAAGGAGACGCGAGTCTCAGTGGAAGAGGATGAAAAACTTCAAAAACCACGGGAGTAAGTCCTATTTATAGACCAGTCTCTCTAAAACTAGTGGTACGCGGTCGCCCCCTGGTGGTTAGCAAGGTACTGCATGCAAACGACTGTTTATTTGCCATGACGTCACCTCAAGGTGAGACGCTACAGCTACCTTACCAAGGATCATGTTTAAAAATAATAACGGATACATGGTTTAAAACCGGGTCACTTAAAAAAACCCTGAAGATACAAGTGGAAAGAAAGAAACCTACGGAGCCCTCCAGGGGACATGGGGAATTTTTTTTTCTTTTGCGTTCCCTCGCAATACTTTTGCGTTCCCTCGCAAAAGGTTTTGCGTTCGCTGGCAGTGATCTACTGATCAGTTGATGCGGCATAATTGATACTGTAAGCCATTTTTACGGTGGCCGCCGTACTTTCTGCTTTAATACAAGCTTATAAGGTTTTTCCATGGACTATTGAGTTATTATCGCGGGGTAATAAGTCATCTGATTGTGTCTCTGTTGTGTTCGTCTGAATGGTTTAAAGAGCTGCTTTCAGTGCCGTTCCATCTGAGCCTTAACAGACATAAACATGCAGTAAATGAATCGATTTTCAATCAGTTTTTTGCACCAAAGCGTTAATAATAATAAACACATTTTATTATTATAAAACACAGCAAACTAATGGTGGCAGAGGGCAGCACTGGGTTAACTCGGGGAATCTCATCTGTCCATGTATCAATCAACTCAAAACCTTTTATTTGTTCTGTCATAATTTTCAATTTATTAAATTTTAATTATGCTCCAAACTTTGCGAGGACTGACCACCCCGCTCACCCGCTTCCTCACACACGCAAAGCCAGCAGCCAGTAACCTTCCCATTCATACTTGATGACAGTCACGCCCACATCGACACGCCCACCACCAGGTGTCAAAGCCGCTGCTTCTGTCATATCAATAATTATTTAATTCATATGGCTCCTATAGAGCCTCAGTGAAAACGTGATTATTATTATTAACTCTTTGGTGCAACAAACTGATTGAAAATCGATTTATTTACTGCATGTTTATGTCTGTTAAGGCTCAGATGAAACGGCACTGAAAGCAGCCATTTAAACCATTCAGACACGAACACACAGAGACACAATCAGATGACTTATTACCCCGCGATAATAACTCAATAGTCCATGGAAAAACCTTATATAAGCTTGTAGTAAAGCAGAAATTACGGCGGCCACCGTGAGAAAGGCTCAGTATTCAATTATGCCACATGAACTGATGAATAGATTATTGCGAGGGAACGCAAAAGTATTGCGAGGGAACGCAAAAGAAAAAAAAAACCCATGTCCCCTGGAGGGCTCCGTAAGCTGTAAACACAGATATTGGATTTAGTCGAAACAGCCAGTTACTGTTTTTTACTGTTTCACAAAAAGAGTTGAAAAAGCCTGAATTTCTTGAAGTTAAACATTTTTGTTTGAATTGAAATAGAAGATTTAGTATTTTTTGACTGCATTAGAAAATTATTTTATTGCATGCACAAACATATTTCAAGAAGGAAATATCAGAATCAGAATTACTTTATTGGCATTGTGCAAAAAAGCACAACTAATTTTAAAAAGCTCCGTCAGGAATACTTATATAATCGGAGAAAGTTAAATCATGAGAGTAGTTAGTCGTTCACAAGCTATTCGATTCTTTTGAACTACTTTACTACGTGAACGTTAGGACTCAAGACTCGGTTAATGAGAACTGTTCTTCTTTTGTTTGCCTTTTTACGACTTTGCTTGCTTATAAGCACAGCTATTGCTATTGTTATTTATTTAAAAGTAATTTAAACAGTAAATAAATACAATTGATAGAAATGGGTGGATAATTTTTCATGCCAGAAGACGATTTTTGTTTATGACAAAGCAACTCAAATCTATTTTTCTCTTATTGTGCTTCTAAATTACAAAATAGCCATAAGATTATGTTTATTTCCATAAACACTTTCTGAACATGTTTGTTCGTGGTTTTGTCAAGGCCAGTCACATTTACAAATTTACAAACACATTTACACCCTTCTCAATCAGATGAGCAATAAATATTTTCATTTCAGGTTGTGGAGCAATTTCAAATTAGGTGGTCCTGAAAAAGTTTGAGAAATACCACAGTACATGACACTTTGCTTCACGTTATGTATTCCACGCAATAAATATGACCCCTGCTCTCCAGTCTCAACATGGTGATCCATGTCTGTGATGAGACCAAGAACCTGAAGCAGGATTTCACCTGCCCCAGAGATCTTCTAGTCAAAGAGATGCGCTACTTTGCTGAGTATTTATCCGTGGACCAGCAGAGGTGGGAAGAGGTAGACATCTCGGTCCACTGCGACGTCCAGATCTTCGACTGGCTCATGAACTACGTCAGGAGGAACTCGGCAGGAGAGGGGAACAAGGACAAACCCCGGCTGGGTAAATTACACAGCAACATCTCATGTTTATTTTTATGCTTGCTCACCTTCTCCGCCTGCTTGTTGTGAACCGTGGGTGGTGTTTGGTTTGTGTGTTCGGTGTCTGTCGGTTTCAGAGCCCAGCAACGTCATCTCCATCCTGATCTCCTCTGAGTTCTTGAAGATGGATACGTTAGTAAGTGTTGTGGAGTTTATATATACAGCTCTGGAAAATTAAGAGGCCACTGCAAAATTATAATTTCTTTGATTTTACTCTACAGGTTTATGTTTGAGTAAAATGAACATTGTTCTCTGTTGAACTACTAACAAAATGTCTGAAATTCCAAGCAAAAATGTAATATTTATTTGCTGAAAATGAGAAATTGACAAAATAATGAAAAAGATGCAGTGCTTTCAGTCCTTAAATAATGTAAAGAAAACTGGTTCGTATTTATTTAGAACAATAATACTAAAGTTTTAACTCAGGAAGAATTAAAACTTTAGGTTTTCAATTTGTTCAGTGCAGTGATATCTTCATTTTTCTAGAGTTGGGTCGTAACTAGTTAGAATTACTTGAGTAACTTATTGGGAAAAAAATACTTTCAGGAGTATTTCTGCTAAGGTGTACTTTTTACTTTTACTTGAATAATTTTATTATGAAGTATCGCTGCTCTTTCTTGAGTAAAATTTCTGGATACTCGGCCCAATGTGAGTAATTTTACTGAGTGACCAAAAATTTTGTTAAAGTTTCATAAGTTTTAAATTGAAAGAAACTGATTTGGAAAACTGTTTATTTTGCTTGATTTTGTTATTTTCTAATCATGTTATTTATACATACATTGATCCATTAAATACCAAAATTTCCACTTAACTTTATATTTTGGTCCATCTGATGATGTAATTTATTTGACCGGTTACTCAGGACCCGAGTTGCCTTTTTTACTAAATAAATGTTTTACTTGAGTAATTTCTTGATCAACTACTTTTCACTTTTACTTAAGTAAAGTATGTTAAAGTAGTTTTGCTCTTACTTGAGTGCAATTTTTAGGTCCTCTACCAAACTCTGTCTATATTTTAGAGATGGATATTTATCGTATCGTATCGTTTATCATTTATCGTGATAAATGTCTTATCATAATAGAAATTTAGATTTATCGTCATTAAATATTCCAAGTAATGCTGTCTAAAACCCTCCAAAACTATCCCTAGTGTCAGGGTTAATATTTTTTTGGAGTTTAAAATCAGCCAAATTTCTACTTTTTTAATTTAAAATAGTTTTCAAACTACATTTCAATTCAGTTTAGTGGAAAATTAAGCTACTACAATCAAACTAGTTCTTTTTAAGGCTTCTTACACGTTTTTACCATCAGTGACAGTCAGTGTGACAGGAGCTATGCTCCATAGAAGCAGCTTCAGACAGTTATTTATTATTGATTTGTCTATCAAGCAGGTGAGAAATTTGCGGGAGTTTGAATATCTTAGTCTGTGTTCAGGTGGAGGAATGCATCCAGTACTGCCATAAACACATGAGCGCCATCGTTGCCACTCCCTGCAACATGAACTGCATCAACAGCAACCTGGCAACACGGATCGCTGAGCTCTTCAACCACAACGAGGCCGACGACATCCGCGACAAAAAAGATAAATTCAAGAGGTAGGAAGTTTAAAGCTTGTCAACATGTGGCTAATTTAGAAGCTAACGCTGCTTTCTTCCTCTTCTTCTACGTGAAAGCAAACTGTTTCAAAAGAAAATCGAGCGGCTGTTTGATCCAAACCACCAGAACAAAGATTCACCAGGAAACGCCTCAACTCTCTACAGGTTGGTACAAACTCTTTGCTTCTGCAGTTCTTTTTCTTTGTTGTAGTTTCTGAAAATGTGCTGCCGTTTTGTTTCGTCTCCATAACGCAGGTGCGGTTTGTGCCTCAAGCTGCTGACCAAAGACACAGAGAGGAAGATTTCCTGCGTTCCAGGGAAAATCAACATTGACGTCCAAGGACAGATCATCTATACGCACACAAGGTACATAAATGCAAACAAATAAATAAATGTAACAAAGGCTAGAGATTTTAATTATTAATCACTTATTACTAAAGTAACTTCAGACCGCTGAACTCAGGCTGCACCTAATTCAGGTTCACCTCAATTGTTAAATTATTTACACATAAACCTTTTGTTATATATATACATAGGTTATTTAATGTGTTATTAATGTTGTTTGGGTTCACAGACAGAAGAGCTGGGATGTGCATGAATACACCACATCTTTATATGAGGAGCTCAAGTCCTGGGTTCTCGTTTACTGGAGAATCTGGGGAACCATCAACTACCTCACCTGCTCCCGCTGTCAGCAGGTCAGAGTCTCCTGACTCGACCCGAGTCAGGAGAAAACGATAGTTAGTGGGAATGATTATCATGTTTGGAATTTAGGTTGAAAGGAGTTGGAACCCTCCTTCCAACCTTAAGTCCAACTATAATTTATCTCTCTTTTTCTGTAATTTTCACAAAAAATGTTGAGCTTGCAGAATTCACGCTGCATTTTTGCAGGAAATCCTTATTTTTCTAATAGTTTTCTGTGATGAGATATTCTCTAAAACCCGTCTGTATGTTTTGTGCAGGTGTTCGTTTGTGCAGAGCTGACCCAATGCAAATATCACCCAGACAGCGTGTTGTACCCCAGCATGGGCACAGAGAAAGGCTGGCATGGGGCAGGAATATACCCCTGCTGCAACCAGAGGGTTCTCCGCTTTGACCCCACTGGGATACCAAAGGTTTCCAATTTAAGATATTTTCACTAAAAACCAGACCGAAAATACTTGGTAATTTTTTGTGTTTTTGCATGGTATATATAGAGGGCCAAACATTTGTTCCTTCATTTCTCAACATATGGGAATCGATTTATAATTTAGCAACAAAAATCACACACAGTTTTTTGTTGAAAAATTCAAAACTTTCTTAGAAAGAGAAATCAGGCTGACTGGTTAAAGGTGTGTGTGTAACAGACTAAAAAACTCGTGGGTGTAAAGGTGGGCCCTGCAAAGCATAAATGTTAGAAACTGAAAAACTAACATGTAAAATAAAGTTTCAAATTGTGTTTATTGAAGGTGATTTTTAGTATCAAGACTTTATTGGGGACTTGCCTAATTTTTTTTTATAGATCTAGGACGTCTAGAAAGGGTGGGCCCCTCAACTCACTAAGCTACTTTCAGGCCCCCTGAATGATATTAACAAGGATTTGTGTGTGTGTGTGTGTTCAGGGTTGTAAGATGCGGGATCACATCGTGAACGTGCCGGATGAGGAGAAATGCGACGAGGCGATGGCAGCTCAGACCAGAGTCCTTAACGACCTGCTGCTGCACAGAGACGCTGTGTGTTTGTCCAACGCATCGCCGGCAGAGAGGTCAGTGTAAAGGTCATCGCCTTGACGATTTCTGCCTGATTTCTGATCAAAGTTAAACATCCCGCTTGTGCTCGTCAGTTCTGAGGAGAGTCCGCCCGGAGCAGAGAAAGTCCCAGACTGCAATGCTCTCCTGGAGCCGACACTCCTCGGACCTCTGAGAGGAGACGCCGGCTCTGTTCGTCTCTTTAAAATCATTTTTAGTTTGTTTTTCTACAGATTCTTGTTTAATTTCCTTTGTATTTCTCACTCAGTTTTCCCTTTTCAAGAACTGGACTCTTCAGCTGGTAGGACGCCTCGTCATTTTCAGAGATTCTGGTGACGGTTGTTGTGTCAAAAACTAAAACTCTGCTCTTCCAGAGGCAGCAGTCTCTCCTGTCGGAGGACGAGGAGTACACCACGGGGTCAGAGGTCACCGAAGATGAGGTCGGGGACGAAGAAGAGCTGTCGAAAAAACAAGGTGAGAGTCTGGCAGAAAAGTCAGATTGTGATGCTTAATCTCATAGCTAAATAATTTTTGTTCAACCCACAAACTGCTGCTTTGGAAAAGCTTTGTTAAAAATAACAAATAAGCTAATTTATATCATTTCACTAAAACTTTCTGCTCTGGTCAGAATGTAAAAAATACAAATATATTTCTGTATTTTTACTAGAAAATTTCTGAGATTAATCTGAATTTCTTTTTAGACTTTTCTAGCAAATTTTTGACTTTTTGAACTTAGAAGTTTTCAAGTTTTTTCTAGAACATTTCTGAGATTTGTTTTAACATGTTTTTGCGTTTCAAACTCACATTTGAAATGAATCTCAAAACTACATAATTTTTTCTAGCAGACTTTTAACTTTTCAAACTCTGAAATTTTCAAGCTTTTTCAAGAAAATTTCTGAGATTAATCTCAAGATTTCAGGGTTTTTTTCTAGCAAATT
This sequence comes from Poecilia reticulata, assembly GCF_904066995.2. Taxonomy (NCBI): domain Eukaryota; kingdom Metazoa; phylum Chordata; class Actinopteri; order Cyprinodontiformes; family Poeciliidae; genus Poecilia; species Poecilia reticulata. The sequence goes on along the minus strand of NC_088844.1, from coordinate 25,254,671 downwards.
TTCTACATATCAAACTCAGAAATGTCCACGTTTTTTTTCTAGAAAATTTCTGAGATTAATAAAATGTATCTAAAAGTTTTTTGAAATTTACTCCTCCCTTTTTATCAATCATCAGAATAGAAAGTGTCATTTAATCCGTCATACAACAAACAAAGCTAACTTTGATGAAAGGTATTTTTTACGTCCTCTAAATTTCCTGTTTTATTTATTCAGTTCCTGTTTTCAGCCAGCAGGTGGCGCTTGATGCCACCTTCTGTTTATTCCTCTCTTTTCTGGTTTTTCTGTTTCCAGCTGCTAAGAAGGCGAAGAAGCCCCACAGACCTCTGAAGAAGCAGCTTTCCTCTCCCAACTTCCAACGCAAAGACAAATCTGAGAAGGTAAGTCGCTGATTTCATGGATTTATCTCTACTTCTCCTTTATGGATCATTTCCAACTAACAGTTCATCATGGTGCTCGAAATCCCTGAATTTCCACCAGTTGTTTCCAAGGTTTCGCAATAAACTGCAATCTAATGTTTGATTTAAAGCTTAAATCTAGTAAATGTTATTTACAGTTGGAACCAGATATTTTCATACAACTAATAAAAAAATCTCTGAAGTTAAATCAGACTAAACTTTTGTTGTTTTGGATCAGTTAGAATTACTAAAGTCATTTGTATTTTCTAAAAGCCGGAAAGCTTTGTGAGAATTTTTTTTGAAGTTTTTTAAAAATAATTTTCTTTGTATATTTTGTTTTTAGCATTTAATTTGAGCAAGAAGGTCATTTACCTTAACACAATTTGTTTGTATTATTTTAATGTAATACATATTTATTACTCTTAATTTCTCAATTACTTATTGATAATTTTATATTTTACACTTTAAACAACATTATTTAATATTTTTTTGTTAATTAATGTTTTCTCAGATGTGAGAGATTTAAAAACATAAAATTTTGTTATATTTTAGTTCATCTTCTCCTTTCTGTAGAATGTAAAATATTATCCCAAACCATCATTAGTAACTAGAGGAGGACATTTATCATATTGTTAATCATTTATGATGATATTTTTTTCCATAATAAGAATTTTGATTTATCACTGTCACAACGTTTGTCTTGTTTGAATTGTTAGTTTTACTATTTTCTCCATTGTTTGTTCAATAATAGTATCAGTAAATATCAATAAATGCAAAAAATGTGACTAAATATTACAGTTACTGTGGTCAGCTTGGTGATACAAATCTCACTTTTTAATGTTAAAGAAACTGAAAATTGTTTTTCCAAGAGCAGTATTTGTGTTTGTGGGGCTATGACTGCAGTTATCTAAAAAAAGGAATAATAAATACTTTTTATTTTCTCTTTTATGGTGACACAAAATATCATAGTAGAACTTTAACTCCATATCATCCACTCCTGTGTTTAGCAGTAATAAATTATATCATATAATAGTGAATTTAAACTCTTTTTAGTTCATTTAACTCCAAAAAAAGTGTGAAAACTTACCTTGAAAGTGCTTAAATTTTACCCCAAACTAAAACTTTATCGGTTGTTTCTCATATTTTACTCTAAGCCGTGTTTCTTTTTTCCTTAGCCACAGTCCAGAGACAGCACACCTTTCACGTAAGCCTCACTTGAACACCAAGCATCTTTCTAAGCAGAAGCTAAACTAACCAGTGTGTGTGTGTGTGTGTGTGTGTGTGTGTGTGTGTGTGTGTGTGTGTGTGTGTGTGTGTGTGTGTGTGTGTGTTGTAGCGTGAGCCTCCAGAAGAGTAAGTGGGACAGTTCTCGCTCGCTGCGCTACAACCAGGACGCTCAGAGAGAGGAAGGTAAAGCATCAAATGCTGCTGACCCGGCGAGGTGAGCAGCATCAAACCGGGTTTGTTCTGCTCGTTTCAGACCAGCGGCGCATGGCGGAGATCGTCGGCCACCTGACCCAGATGAGGTTCGGAGATGAGGAGCCGAGCAAATCCAAGGACACCAAAGAGGTGAGAGAGTCTACACTGCAAAAACACAAACTCCTAAGTAATATTTCTGTTCCAGTTTCTACTGAAAATATTGTAGTACAATTGAAATACGACAAAACTATTTCAAGTCAAAAATTCATTAATATTGATTAAAAAAGTGAAATAATCTTATAAAAATATTTTCCCCACATCATAAGTTAAAATAAGTGAGATTATTCCCTTATCTTAGTAGTACTTTTTAAATTAATATTATGACATTATTTACCCAAAACAAGCTGAAAAGTCACTTGTAAGTTAGTTTTGTCTTATTTCAAGTTTACTGCGATATTTCCTGCAGGAACGAGGCCAAAACACTCGGTGAGGTTTTGTTTCTGCCGTGAACAGAGACGAGTCGGTTCCTCTTGCTCAGGCGTCTGCAGCCCTTCTGACCCCAACAGAACAAAATAAAACTCGACTGGAGCCAGAAATGTTACATGACTTTTTGGAAAAACTTAATTTATCATTTTTGATAATCATTTGTTTTCTAATTTTTAAAATAAAACATAAAAATCTCACAAAAATGAAACAAAAGAATGGATACATTTTCTTTTGTGAGATGGTGATATTTGTAAAAAAAATGGTGTAACAGAAGCTGAAATGATTAATCATTAATCATGATTATTTGATTATTAAAATAATCAACTAATTTAATAATCACTTAAATCTTAAATAGAGTAGGGTTTGTGTGTATATATATATATATATAGCATTTAATATAAAACTTCATTTGTTGCATTTTAGGTAAATAAATATTTTCTTATCTGAAAATGGATTGAATTTATTATTTTTGCCTATTTTAATACATTTCTAATGTATAAAACGTCATCGTTAAACAAAAAATCTGCAGAATGTGGCCATTTTTAAAAATCCAACTAATCAATTACTCATCAGAATAATCAACAGATTAATCAATTACTAAAATAATCATTAGTTGTAGCCCAAGTAAAGTTAGAGTAAAAAGTTACCAGCTTTGATTTATTTAGCTTGTCATCTTTCACAGACATATTGACACATTTAAAGAAAATATAACACAAAAATAATGTTATTCATACATTAATAAATGTCACGATTTGAGAAGAAAATATTAGAAAATAAAACAAAACCTTATGACAAGAGAAATAGATCTAAATAATACTGCTGACTCTTTTAGTGTCGTTCTAAATTTAACTCAGTTATTCCTGAAAACGGCTGAAAACGGCTGAAAACGGCTTTTATAAACATCCGTTTGTTCTTCACGATTTTTAGCAAAGTTTGGAGTTGCAGACTCCATCTGAACTGGTGTTGGGTTGTTTTTAAACTGGTTTCTGTTCCAGCCGGCCGGTGGGATCTACGCCCGGCTGGAGCTGCAGTTCAGAGGCGGCGCTCCGACCAGACCGACGGCAGAGAAAGCCCCCAGGTACGTTTGTTTTAAAGATTTTACTTTTACTGAAAAAAAGAAAATGGGTTCAACAGTTTACATTTAATCTACTGTATCAAATGTCAAGCATGGCAGTGGGAGCATCATGCTGTGGGGTTGCTTAGCTGCTTCACAGTAAATTATAGAGACATAAACTCCATTAATATTGGCTCCATTTCTCTAATCTAATTTTCTATTGTAGTTCTGCATGGATTTTTTTACATTTCTTCCTGGATTAACTGCAGTTTGTAATCAAATAATCGATTATTCTGATGATTAATCGAATAATCTTTAGTAGCTACTTAAACTAGTAACGAAATGTGAAGATTCAGTTTCTTTGTTTAGATAAGAAAACATTTTGTTGCTTAAAATGGAAAATGATTCAAACATCACTTTTAGTTTAAAGTTTGAAATATGGAAAAACGTTTTTTAAAGTGTAAAATAAAACAGACTATTAAAAATTTAAAAGCAAACTTAGAGACAACTAGAAAAATAGCTGTTCCTAGCGAAACAGCCGTGAGAATGCATATTTGCAGAATGACTGCTGCAGAAATGCAAGAAAAATGGAGAAAAGCTTAAGAAGTAGAAGATATCAGAAGAAATAGAAAATAGTTGGATCAGTTGAACAGTGAAACAAATCAAAAAGGAAAAATTTAGCAGAAGCGGAAGTCAGTACAAAACGAGAAATAGTTGAAACCGTTGGAAGAGTGAAACATAACATAGGAAAAATAAAATAGAAGTAGAAGACATAAAGAGTAGACAAGCTAAAAGATAGTAAAATCAACAGAAATAAGGCATGCAGAAAAGCAGACTAGTTAAAAAATAATGAAGCTATGATAGATAGATAGAGAGATATATATAGATAGATAGAGATAGATAGATGTGTGTGCAATTAGTCAGTGATGTGCGTTTAGGTGCATAGCTGGTGAGGCTATGAACCTTTTGTGCTGAAAGTTTCACACTTTCCACAAAGTGTGAAACCATTAAAGTACAACTGAAAACCACGTCTGTCTCGTTCTCTGTATCAGCGCAGCTACTGTATGGCTAGCTCGCTGTTACCGTCTCTTACTCTGCAGTTGTGGAGTCACAATGAGCGCCCACAGCCAAAAGGCACGAGAACTGCCTGCCTCACCTCGAATCTGTTCTCTGCGTTTCTGATCACTCCTCAGCACACGAATCACATTACACACACAGTTGGTGACAATAAAAAAACAGTATATTAAATACATACAACAGGCATCCTGTTTGATAACAGGGAGCTAGCATGTTAGCGAGTTGCTAACATGTAAACAAATGGCAGTTCCGATTTGCGGCAGAGGTTGTGCCCATAAATTATACAAAGCTTCATTTACACCATATCAATGAACTCGAGCGAGGGAAAACTATGAACTGGAGGCTGGGCAGAAACGTCGGGGCTGCGGGGGGAGGAGCCAGAATGATGTCAGTCCGGGGAGCTGAGGGAGAGAGAGACCGACTCG